>NC_091992.1:11792000-11922000 GCF_044704955.1 Pristiophorus japonicus | reverse complement strand
TGGAGTGGATTACGTGTTCAGACCTGGATCGGAATGGGTTACGGACTCCAGGTGAAATGGTTTGTGGTTGTCTTAATGCAGTGTCTGATCAGAGGCTGCACCATGTAAATTCTTCTTGCATGTACAGATGATATCTGTGTGCATGTTGCGTGTGTGTGTGCATGTTTGTGTGTGTGTGTGTGTGTGTGTGTGTATAGGCGTGTGTCTGTGTATATGAGCGTGCGTGCATATGCTTGTGTATGTGTGTGTGTATATGAGTGGGTGGTGTGTATGTGTGCATGTGTACATTTGTGCGTATGTATATGTGCGTGCATGTGTAGTTGGGTGTGTATATGAGTGAGCGTGTGTATGTGTATGTGTGTGTGCGCGCACGTGTGTGTATAATGCCCTGTATAATTTATTTATATATATATATATGTATATGTATGTGTGTGTGTTTGTGAGTATGTGTGTGTGTCTGTGACCTTGTTATGGAGACTTCGCTCTGTCACTGCGACCATTATTCCGCCTGTATTGAGATGAGATTTGGATGTGAGGAGTGCTGTGTGTGGGGGGGGAGGCTCCGATGGTCAGACGCAGCCAGCGAGGTCGGTGACCCCTCGGGGACATGGTCCTGGCCACAACAGGGAGCTCTCCACTGCAGCGACTCCCGTCATCGCTGATCCTTGCCCCGGCTTCTTCAAGGCAAATAAATGGGACAGTCATTCAGCTTGAAGGGCACTTAAATTGCAGGGGCGATCACAGGACTTGCTATTCTTTGTGGTCATTGAGCTAAGAAACATTAGTGTTTGGAAATTGGGCACTTTGCCATTCCAGGCATGCAATGCTGGTATTAAACACTGGCAGGAGATGTGGGACTAGATAGTCTCATTATCCTGTTACAACTCTCGAGTTTAAAAAAGCACATCTTTTTGTGTTCATCAAGGTTAGTGCTGCTGAATGGAGCCTTTCCAATTTCAGGTACCTCGTGTCAGCATCAAGTACACGCAAAGTCAGCTTTATCAGACTAAAAGTTCCCTCTGCTCTGTGTCCCAGCAATGTGTCGCTGCCAAACACAAGTGCGGCATTTTATTCCATTTCCCTCATTAGCCGTTATCAGACCTCTGTGTGAGATTGCCAATGAGAGCGGCATTAAAAAAAAGAAAGACTTGCATTTATATAGCGCCTTTCAGGATCACCGGCCGTCCCTAAGCGCTTTACAGCCAAGGAAGTACTTTTGGAGTGTAGTCGCTGTTGTAATGTGGGAAATGTGGCAGCCAATTTGTGCACAGCAAGCTCCCACACACAGCAATGTGAGAATTGTTATGTCTTTAGATGTTCTAATAATGACTCCACGAGGCAAAGTATTGCACTTGAACTGTAGTGATCTTAATCCATTTAATGTAACTCCAGAGCGATCATCACATATGGTGGCCTGTCTTTTATACTAGGCCTGGCACACCTGTACAGGTAACCTACAAGTCTCCCACTGCAGTGCCCTCTGGTGGCACATCTTAGTGACCATACAGCTGGTGTACAAGTTTCCCATAGTAGTGCTCTCTGGTGGCACATCATATGTAATAGTACAGGCAGTAAACATGTCTGGATACATGACAAGAATGACCAGGGATAGCTTTGTGCTATTGAACCCTGCTTGAAGGGGCTGGGTTGAGGCTGTTTGAACATTGTTTTACAGGCCCCTGTGCAGCCAACACACGGAGGAAGATTTCGACCCGGCATTCTGGCCGAGATTAAACCTGGCTCCCAAGCAGTGTTCCCTCTAAGCTGCGTTGCATTGTGATATATTCTTACCACATCAATTATAAACACTCTACAAGTTGGCTCCAACTCTCATCCCAATAATAAATAATCAAGGGGCTATAGGAAGGGAGGAACTTAATACAGTCACTATCACTAATGAAGTAGTACTAGGTAAAATAATGGGACTAAAGGCGGACAAGTCCCCTGGACCTGATGCCTTACATCCTCGGGTCTTAAAAGAAGTAGCGGCAGGGATAGTGGATGCATTGGTTGGAATTTACCAAAGTTTCCTGGATTCTGGGGCGGTCCCAGCAGATTGGAAAACCGCAAATGTAATGCCCCTATTTAAAAAAGGAGACAGACAAAAAACAGGAAACCATAGACTAGTTAGTCTAACATCTGTCATTGGGAAAATGCAGGAGTCCATTATTAAGGAAGCAGTAGCGGGACATTTAAAAAAGCAAAATTCAATCAAGCAGAGTCAGCATGGATTTATGAAAGGGAAATCATGTTTGACAAATTTGCTGGAGTTCTTTGAGGATGTAACGAGCATGGTGGATAAGGGGGAACCAGTGGATGTGGTGTATTTGGATTTCCAGAAGGCATTCGATAAGGTGCCACATAGAGCTCTCTGCACAAGATAAAAGTTCACGCGTTGGGGGTAATATATTAGCATGGATAGAGGATTGGCTAACTAACAGAAAATAGAGAGTCGGGATAAATGAGTAATTTTCCGGTTGGCAAACAGTAACTAGTGGGGTGCCGCAGGGATCAGTGCTGGGACCTCAATTATTTACAATCTATATTAATGACTTGGATGAAGGGACCGAGTGTAATGTAACCAAGTTTGCTGATGATACAAAGATGGGTGGGAAAGCAAATTGTGAGGAGGATACAAAAAATCTGCAAAGGGATATAGACAGACTAAGTGAGTGGGCAAACATTTGGCAGATTGAGTATAATGTGGGAAAATATGAGGTAATCCACTTTGCAATTTTTCTCCATTTAAATTATAATTTGCTTTTCTATTTTTTCTGCCAAAGTGCTGCAGTACAGAGGGACCTGGGGGTCCTTGTGCATGAAACACAAAACGTTAGTATGCAGGTATAGCAAGTGATCAGGAAGGCAAATGGAATGTTGGCCTTTATTGCAAGGAGGATAGAGTATAAAAACAGTGAAGTCCTGCTACAACTGTACAGGGTATTGGTGAGGCCACACTTGGAGTACTGCGTACAGTTTTGGTCTCCGTATTTAAGGAAGGATATACTTGCATTGGAGGCTGTTCAGAGCAGGTTCACTAGGTTAATTCTGGAGATGAGGGGGTTGACTTATGAAGATTGGTTGAGTAGGTTGGGCCTATACACATTTGAGTCTAGAAGAACGAGAGGTGATCTTATTGAACCATTTAAGATAATGAGGGGGCTCGACAAGGTGGATGCAGAGAGGATATTTCCACTCATAGGGGAAACTAAAACTAGGGGACATAGTCTCACAATCAGGGGCCACCCATTTAAAACTGAGATGAGCAGGAATTTCATCTCTGAGGGTTGTAAATCTGTGGAATTCTCTGCCCCAGAGAGCTGTGGAGGCTGGGACATTGAATATATTTAAGGTAGAGATAGACAGATTTTTCAGCGATTAGGCAGTAAAGAGTTATGGGGAGCGGGCAGGGAAGTGGAGCTGAGCCCATGATCAGATCAGTCATGATCTTATTGAATGGCGGAGCAGGCTCGAGGGGCCAAATGGCCGACTCCTGCTCATATTTCTTATGTTCTTATGTTGTCACAGGACCCTTTATTGTATTTGCATCAGTAGTTGCATTACCATCGTAGTCCACTAGATGGAACAGTAGTCCACTGGGGGAGCTCTAATACATGCGTGTGCGGCATCGCGGCAATTGAGAGGTACGCGCGGGCTGCTCACAAGTTCTTTCTTCAAAGCTACCGCGGGTACGCAGGACATTTAAAGGTGCCGCGCACAAAAGAAAATTTAGAGGGAAGATTTGTCCCGAGGTGAAAGGCCATTGTCGAATTCTGAGCTTCCAACAATGGGGTTTAGTCGCAGACTTGGCTCAGCACTCCTCCTCCTTGTGGCAATTCGTGCTGTACATCAGGAACACTTGGGCCCACCAGGACTGTGTCACATCCCATCAGTAGAAAAAGGAAACTTTTGCTCCGTCTGTCCAGCCTGGAATTGTGATCTCGGCCCCAGCAATGAAAAGGTTGGTGCCCGGTGCACCGTGGCTGCAGTGTGCACCATCGACAAGATGCACTGCTGCAACTCGCCAAGGCTTCTTCGGCAGCACCTCCCAAACCCACGACCCTTGCCACCTAGCAGGACCAGGGCAGCAGGCGCATGGGAACACCACCACCTCCACGTTCCCCTCCCAGTCACACACCACCCTGACATAGATATGCATCACCGTTCCTTCATCGTCGCTGGGTCAAAATCCTAGAACTCCCTCCCTAACAGCACTGTGGGAGCACCTTCACCACACGGACTGCAGCGGTTCAAGAAGGTGGCTCACCACCACCTGCTCAAGGGGCAATTAGGGATGGGTGATAAATACTGGCCTTGCCAGCGACGCCCACATCCTGTGAATGAATATGTTTTTAAAAATCCAGTCCCTGAAGACTACTTTCAGTTGTGTTTATGTTATTGATGGTGATGAGCGAGGGGACACAGAGAAAGTCAGCTGTGGTTGATAGAGAGTTGTCCTTGTAATTGTACAGATGGACTTGAGTGCTCTTGTGTAGCATTTGTGTGTGTGTCTGTGTGTGTGTGTGGAGGGGGTGTGAATGTGTGTGTGTGCCGGGCCTCCCTCAGAATGTTTGTTCTATCCTGCCCCTTCTGTGATGTGTTCTGCATATATGCCCTGCCCCCCACTGTTCGAGAGTGCCCATCGAGTCTGTGTCGGCTCTTTCGAAGTGCAATCCAGCCAGTTCCACACCCCCCACTCGTTCCCCATATCCCTGCAATATTTTCTCCTTTACGTACAGGTGCAACGAACGTCCCGAATGCGAAACTCCAAAAACCGGATATTTCGGCAAATGGCGAGGAGTGGAGGATCGGCGAGGTCCGAAATCCGGCAAAACCCAAAATCCGGCACAGATTCAGTCCCAAGGATTCCGGATTTCAGACTATTGATTTTCTTGTCTGAAATCTGGAAAAACCCAAAAAAACAGCACGGGCCGTGTCCCGAGGATTCCGGATTTCGGGCGTTGTACCTGTATTTATCCCATTCCCTTTTGAAGTCTGCTATTGAATCTGTACCCACCACTTTATCAAGGAATTCATTCCAAATCCTACCCGCTCGTTATCTAACCACATAGGTGTCCATTCTGTATACTTGCCCCTGTGTGTGTGGGCGTCCTGTGTACCTGGCTCTGTGTGTTTGGGCGTCCTGTGTACCTGGCTCTGTGTGTGGGGGTATCCTGTGTACCTGGCTGTGTGTGTGTGGGTGTCCTGTGTACCTGGCTCTGTGTGTGGGGGTATTCTGTGCAGCTGGTTCTGTGTGTGTGTGGGTATCCTGTGCAGCTGGTTCTGTGTGTGTGGGTATCCTGTGTACCTGGCTGTGTGTGTGGGGGTATCCTGTGTACCTGGCTGTGTGTGTGTGGGCGTCCTGTGTCCTGGCTCTATGTGTGGGTATCCTGTGTACCTGGCTGTGTGTGTGGGGGTATCCTGTGTACCTGGCTGCGTGTGTGTGGGCATCCTGTGTACCTGGTTCTGTGTGTGTGGGTATCCTGTGTACCTGGCTCTGTGTGTGGGTGTCCTGTGTACCTGGCTCTGTGTGTGGGTGTCCTGTGTACCTGGCTCTGTGTGTGGGTGTCCTGTGTACCTGGCTCTGTGTGTGTGGGCATCCTGTGTACCTGGCTCTGCGTGTGTGTGTAGCCTGTGTAACTGCCTCTGTGTGTGTGGGTGTCCTATGCAATTGGCCCCTGTGTGTGTGTGTGTTTGTGTGTGTGTGTCACAACTTGGACACAGTCAGTGACCCCCCCCGCCCAGCGCTTCTAGATTTGTTGGCCTCTCTCCGACCGTACGTGGAAGAATCGCTCTAATTGGAGCCCGGAGAGTTAAGTCGCTGGTTTTAAATCTCTGACACTCGCAACAGATGTGTTTTTGATCCTTTTATTCTCCTGTGGGCCCTTGAGTGCATGGCTAGGAAAGGCAATATTTTTTTGTGCCAAAAAAAGAAAGCTACTTAAAATAAGAGCAGGTCAATAAGGAGATACGAATACCGAACTTCTTGAAAGCCATCTCTGCTGTGTTTGAAAATCGAGATTCTAGTCTGCGGTTTAATGGGAATGTGCGGAACCACAGTTTAACATAAGAACATAAGAAATAGGAGCATGAGTAGGCCATATGGCCCCTCGAGCCTGCTCCGCCATTCAATAAGATCATGGCTGATCATCTACCCCAACTCCACTTTCCTGCACTATCCCCATATCCCTTGATTCCCTTAATATTCAAAAATCTATCGATCTCTGTCTTGAATATACTCAACGACTGAGCCTCCACAGTCCTCTGGGGTAGAGAATTCCAAAGATTCACCACCCTCTGAATCCCCAGCCAGAGGAAACATCCTCCCTGCATCTACCCTGTCAAGCCCCGTAAGAAATTGAATGTTTCAATGAGATCACTCCTCATTCTTCTTAACTCTAGAGAATATTGGCCTAGTCTGCTCAATCTCTCCTCATGGGACAACCCCCCCAGCCCAGGAATCAGCCTGGCCTGCCCCTGCTGGTCTCTATGGGTTTCACTCACTGAACCCGAGGAGAGGCACAGGCTACAAATTGAGTGACATCTTTCCACCTCCTCATTACTCCTCCAGTCTGTATCTCGCTGCGCAGTGCCGTGAAATCCATCGAATGTCATGAGGTTTTCAGCCTCCCAGCCCCGCCACATACTGCCTGAAATCAGGGGAACGGGCGGGGGGAGTGGGATTAGCGGAACTGCTCTCGCATTCTATGATTCTATAACACCTCCCCCCTGCTCTTCTTCGAAATAGTGCCGTGGGATCTTTTACGTCCACCTGAGCGAGCAGACGGGGGGCCTCGGTTTAACGTCGCGTCGGAAAGACGGCCCCTCTGACAGTGCAGCGCTCCCTCAGCACTGCACTGGGAGTGTCGGCCTGGATTTTTTTGTGCTCCCTGGAGTGGGGCTTGAACCCACGACCTGTTGACCCCGAGGCGAGAGTGCTGCCCACTGAGCCATGGCTGATACCGAATTGGAACACGGAATGGGTCGCCCGGGGTGAAGGGAGGCTGTTGTAATTGTCCTCAGCGTGTCTGGGCTAAGGGAGGGTGGAGGGGAGGGAAAGGGGAGGGGGAATCAGCCAGCGTTCCCACTCCTAATCGTTATCCAGTGACCCCCCCCCTAACTGAAAAGTGTTTCAGTACTCAGCGTGTCAGCCCAGATTATGTGCTCAAGTCTCTGAGGTGGGGAAAATAATGATCAAGTTAGCAAAGAGGAGCGTCTTGAATAAGGGTTCACTTTGAAATAAACGTTTCGGTTCATTCAGTGGATTTGCCTCAGCACCTCCTCCCCTTAACTCTCATTTCGATTAACGTCTCGGTTCTTTTGTAAATACAGTATGGGTATAACATGTCCTTTAAGTGAGCGGAGCCACGATGGCGAGAGCTATTTGAAGACTCTCTTAATGTAAAACGCGCTCATACGTGCTGTTTATAGATGGTGCTTTTTTTTCGTTGTTGTTAAGGAGACTGTTGCAATACAGCGGGCCGTTTGCATGTGACCCAGTATTTCATTAAAACCTGGATTAGCGCGATAACCGAAGTTCTAACTGAGGAATGTTTGGTTACAGTTGAGGGGGGCTTTTGTACACCTACAATGGCCTCAGTTAATATACTCAGCCGGGGCCTGTGCAGTGATTTTGGGAAGCTGAACAAAAAGGGACTTTGTCTGGAGCCTGAGCATAAAGGGGGAATTGTAACGTGTAATCCTTTTTGAAATCAGATCATTCTTGTACTGTGTGGTGACTCGGTACAGGTTAAGCCGCTGTTGCTGAGAGGTGAACTCCTATTAAAATATAAAAGAGCTGGTAAGCAGGCAGCCCCCGAGATCTCTGGTGTTGTACAATTGGATTTCGACTCAGAGGGGGAGTAGCAGTGAAACTTGGCCTGTTACGCTCATCTTGACTTCAGGTTTTAGTTGTACATCGCCCTCTGTGCTCACCGACCTCCATCGGCTCCCGGTCCGGCAACGCCTCGATTTTAAAATTCTCATCATTTGTTTTCAATTCCCGCCCCTGCTGTGGCCTGCACCCCTCCCTCTCTCTCTCTCTAACCTCCGCCAGCCCCACAACTCTCCCAAGATCCCCGCGCTCTTGCGTATCCCTGAATTTAATCGCTCCACCATTGCGGAGATGGTGAGCCGCCGATCTTCCTGATCCGTACAGCTCGGTTCCAAACAGCACAACTCAGGGGGACACTGTCTCACTGTGTGGGGGTTCAAGGGTCTCCTTACCTCGGGGGGAAATACCAAGATATTCAAAGGGGCATTTGTCTCACTGTGTGGGGGCTAAAGGGACTCCTTACCTCGGGGGGAAATACCAAGATATTCAAAGGGGCATTTGTCTCACTGTGTGGGGGCTAAAGGGACTTCTTACCTCGGGGTAATAAAAGAAAAAAAGAAAGGCCAGGCACGGATGCGATGGGCCGAAATGGCCTCCTTCCGTGCTGTAAATTTTTATGATTCTATGAGCCACAAATTGGCGAGATTTGTGGAAGAATGTGGCATACACCAATGTGGCCGACAGAATTGCACCGGGCCGGAGGAGCCTTGCTGACCAGCTGTTAGCCGCCGTGTTGCCCACGATTCGCTGTGATCAGTGCGGTCCACAGATGCAGACCCTCCCTGATCGTGTTCGCTCCAGAAACCCAGCCCCATGTCTCCGCAGTTTAATGGGATGTGAAAGGAGCCAGGGAGAGAGTGCGAAGTGTGTGGATTGCTCGATCTTGATGTTTAAATCTCTCTGGAATTAATTTCTGAGGCTCCCTGTGTGTTTGCAATTATGTTTGGATTGACTCTCATCAAGAGGGGAGAAAGGGAGGCTGCTGCTGTAGCCGGCCTGTGGATCTCTGCCACTGTGAGAGGTTTTTTTTGTTGTTGTTTGTTTAAAGAATAAAAATAAAGCCCGTCTTTTGTCTGTTAACATAAGCTGGATTGTATATCTGAAAGCACTCCGATCAGCACAAAGCCAGTTTATATATCGCCCTGTCCTGATCCTAATGCTGCGGAGATTGCAGACATTCTGCCAAGGTGTACCCACCATGGAAGCTTTGTGCTGAGGAAAATGAGAGAATCTGCATTCACGTTGGATTTGAATAGAAACGAACATCCCGGGGCCAGGATTCCGAGAGTTGGTGTACAATAGACGCACAGTTCTGCTCCACCGCCTTGCCTTTCACAGATCTACGCAGGAGCCCAGTGTCATAAAGTCACTTCATCATCATCATCGGCAGGCCCTCAAAATCGAGGAAGACTTGCTTCCACTCCAAAAGTGAGTTCTCGGGTGACTGAACAGTCCAATGCTGGAATTACAGTCTCTGTCACAGGTGGGACAGACAGTGGTTGAAGGAAAGGGAGGGTGAGACTGGTTTGCCACACGCTCCTTCCGCTGCCTGCGCTTGATTTCTGCATGCTCTCGGCGACGAGACTCGAGGTACTCAGTGCCCTCCCAGATGCTCTTCCTCCACTTAGGGCGGTCTTTGGCCAGGGACTCCCAGGTGTCGGTGGGGATGTTGCATTTTGTCAAGGGAGGCTTTGAGGGTGTACTTGTAACGTTTCCTCTGCCCACCTTGGGCTCGCTTGCCGTGTAGGAGTTCCGAGTAGAGCCCTTGCTTTGGGAGTCTTGTGTCAGACATGCGAACAATGTGGCCCGCTCAGCGGAGCTGGTCGAGTGTGGCCAGTGCTTCAATGCTGGGGATGTTGGCCTGATCGAGGACGCTAACCTTGGTGCATCAGTCCTCCCAGGGGATTTGCAGGATCTTGCGAAGACATCGTTGCTGATATTTCTCCAGTGATGTGAGGTGTCTGCTGCATATGGTCCACATCTCTGAACCATACAGGAGGGCGGGTATCATAACAGCCCTGTAGACCATGAGCTTGGTGGCAGATTTGAGGGCCTGATCTTCGAACATTCTTATCTTCAGGCAGCCACTTAGAAGGACAAGGTCAGCAGGCGCATTGGAACACCACCACCTCCAAGGTCCCGCCCCATCCCGCCTCCGACATATATCGGCCGTTCCTTCATCGTCGCTGGGTCTGAATCCTGTAACTCCCTCCCCAACAGCACTGTGGGAGCACCTTCACCACACGGACTGCAGCAGTTTCAAGAAGGCTGCTCACCGCCTTCTCGAGGGCAGTTTGGGGATGGACGATAAGTACCGGCCTGACCAGTGATGCCCACATCCCGAGAATGTTTGTTTTTGAAAAGGAAGGCCATTCAACCCACCTCGCCTGTGCTGGCTCTCTGAGAGATACCTCCACTTCGTCACATTCACTTGCGCTTTCCCCTTTCAAATTTTTCTTTTTCAAATATTTATTGCTCCCCCTTTAAATGTTATTGTGGATTCAGCTTCCAACACTCTTTCTGGTGAGGTTTTCCATGTCCTATCACCCTCTGTGTAAAAAATAATCTCCTGACCTGTGGCTTCATTCTCTTGATGGCTAATGCAAACTTACGCCCTCTCGTTACTGACCCACCAAACATTGTAAATCGTTTTTCCTAATTTGCTTTTAGCAAAACTTTTCCGCATGTTGTCACACTTATGAGATCTCGTCTTAACCTCCTTTGTTCCAAAGAAAGGAGCACCAGTTTCTCTCTCCTCTTAACTGAAGCCTCTTCTAAGTGTGCTTCTCTGCCTTTTAGCACAACACGATTTATTTATAGCTTGGTTGAGCTTGCTGGCAGGCTAGTCACTGGATGGTACCACTTCAAGGTACAGCGCGTGCTGGAGAGCGACGGCTGTGAAGAGGGCGACCGGGTTGGATGTGATCAAGGTCCAGGTCGCTGATTGGAGCAGCGTACAGCAGGAGCGGCGCGTGATCGTGGAGCGACGTGATCGGGGCCCAGGAGGGGCGAGAGTTCGGGACTCTGACGAGGCGAGGGCCCAGGGGCAGCACGGGCCCAGCCCACACTGCGATATGTGTGCGCACTCGGTCCGTGCAGCAGAGCTGGTCTCCAGTCGTCCTGGTTAACCCTTGCCGCTGGACCAAGACCTAGCTCTGTCGAGCCCGTGTGGTGGCTGGTGTGCAACGGCCACCCCACGTTAAAACAATCCACGCACAGGCATCTTCCACCCTTCAGGATGTAGTTCGGGATCTGGAATATTAGGTCCTTCATTGAAACATCTGTGAACTCATCCCTTTTTGATGTGGAAGCAAGTCATCCTCGATACAAGGGACCGCCTATGATGATGATGATGGTACAATACATTTGACAACTTAAGAGATTGATGTGCAAAGTTAGAGCACATGGGATTGGGGGTAGTGTACTGACATGGATTGAGAACTGGTTGTCAGACAGGAAGCAAAGAGTAGGAGTAAATGGGTACTTTTCAGAATGGCAGGCAGTGACTAGTGGGCTACCGCAAGGTTCTGTGCTGGGGCCCCAGCTGTTTACATTGTACATTAATGATTTAGATGAGGGGATTAAATGTAGTATCTCCAAATTTGCGGATGACACTAAGTTGGGTGGCAGTGTGAGCTGCGAGGAGGATGCTGTGAGGCTGCAGAGCGACTTGGATAGGTTAGGTGAGTGGGCAAATGCATGGCAGATGAAGTATAATGTGGATAAATGTGAGGTTATCCACTTTGGTGGTAAAAACAGAGAGACAGACTATTGTCTGAATGGTGACAGATTAGGAAAAGGGGAGGTGCAAAGAGACCTGGGTGTCATGGTACATCAGTCATTGAAGGTTGGCATGCAGGTGCAGCAGGCGGTTAAGAAAGCAAATGGCATGTTGGCCTTCATAGCAAGGGGATTTGAGTACAGGGGCAGGGAGGTGTTGCTACAGTTGTACAGGGCATTGGTGAGGCCACACCTGGAGTATTGTGTACAGTTTTGGTCTCCTAACCTGAGGAAGGACATTCTTGCTATTGAGGGAGTGCAGCGAAGGTTCACCAGACTGATTCCCGGGATGGCGGGACTGACCTATCAAGAAAGACTGGATCAACTGGGCTTGTATTCACTGGAGTTCAGAAGAATGAGAGGGGACCTCATAGAAACATATAAAATTCTGACGGGGTTAGACAGGTTAGATGCAGGAAGAATGTTCCCAATGTTGGGGAAGTCCAGAACCAGGGGTCACAGTCTAAGGATAAGGGGTAAGCCATTTAGGACCGAGATGCGGAGGAACTTCTTCACCCAGAGAGTGGTGAACCTGTGGAATTCTCTACCACAGAAAGTTGTTGAGGCCAATTCACTAAATATATTCAAAAAGGAGTTAGATGAGGTCCTTACTGCTAGGGGGATCAAGGGGTATGGCGAGAAAGCAGGAATGGGGTACTGAAGTTGAATGTTCAGCCATGAACTCATTGAATGGCGGTGCAGGCTAGAAGGGCCGAATGGCCTACTCCTGCACCTATTTTCTATGTTTCTATGTTTCTATGTTAATGTATCCCATCTCATACAGAGGGGGCCTTGCGATTCTGGGGGTTGACATGTGGGGAGCATCAGCACAGCTAGAGGAGGCATCTGTACATAGATCTGAGTATTTAAATGGTGAAAATCTAGGAACAGTGGAGGTCCAAAGAGATTTAGGGGCCGATGTACACCGATCACTAAAATGCAGTAATCAGGTACAAAAAGTAATCTAACGGAATGTTAGCCATTTATATCTAGAGGGCGAGAATATAAAGGGGAGGAAGTTTGGCCACAGCTACACAAAGCCCTGGTTAGACCACATCTGGAGGGCTGTGTACAATTCTGGGCACCACACCTTAGAAAGGATATACAGGTACAACGTCCGAAATCCTCAGGACCAAATCCGTGCCGGTTTTTGGGTTTTTCCGGGTTTCAGACAAGAAAATCAGTCGTTTGAAATCCGGAATCCTCAACCAAATCCATGCCGGATTTTAGGTTTTGCATCAAAAATGTCTGGTTTTCAGACAATAATTCCAGACGATTCCATCAGCTATGCGCAAAATGTCCGGTTTTCGGACAATTGCGGTTTTCGGAGTTCCGGATTCGGGATGTTGCACCTGTAATGGCCTTGGAAGGAGCGCAGCTTAGATTCACCAGAATGTTACCAGGGCTCGAAGGGTTTGATTATGAGCAGAGATTACATAAAGTAGGCTGGTATTCCCTGGAATATAGAAGGTTATGGGCTGACTTGATTGAGGTTTTTAGGATTTTGAAAGGAATTGATCGGGGAGATAGCGAGGAACCTTTTCTGCTGGTGGGGGAGTCTCGGCGATAACCTTACAATCAGGAGAAAAGTTAGGAAACACTTCATCACAAAAGCAGTAGGTGCTGGGGCTCAATTAATCATCTTAAACCTGAGATTGATCGACACGGCTATAAAAGGATATGGAGCCAGGGCGGGTGGATGGAGTTACGATACAGATCAGCCATGATCTCATCGAATGGTGGAACAGGCTCGAGGGGCTGAATGGCCACCTCCTGCTCCTATGTTCCCATACGTGTCCACCTTCAAACAGGGGGCAGTGGATGGTGATCAGGAGCCGGGGCGTTAGCTCTAGCCCAAGAGCTCGGAGGCCCATGGTCGCTGAGATCGGCTGGGTTAATAATTGGGAATATTTATCTTCTGCCCAGCTGCTAACACCACGGAGCTCAAGCGAGCAGGACCCACATGCACCGCAGCGATGCGTCACCTGACCCAAACCAATTATCCGGCCGGTGTGGGGGTGGGGGGGGTCATTTAAATAATTTTGGCGGGAACTGCAGTGGGTTTGTTGATAACGGTGCTGGAATGGGCAAAAGAAGTGGTGCGTTGGTGTATTTTGGTATATGGGAAATGTGGCTGATGTGGGGAGGAATACAGGGTCAAGGCATTAAAAGCAGCACCTCTAGTTGATAAGGCCATTGAAAAAAACACAGATAAAAGGAAGACTTGCGTTTATATAGCGCCTTTCACAGCCTCAGGATGCCCCAAAGCGCTTTGCAGCCAATGAAGTACTTTTGGAGTGTAGTCACTGTTGTATTGTGGGAAACGCAGCAGCCAATTTGCGCACAGCAAGCTCCCACACACAGCAATGTGATAATGACCCAGATAATCTGTTTTAGTGATGTTGATTGAGGGATAAATATTGGCCCAGGACACTGGGGAGAACTCTCCCTGCTCTTCTTCGAAATAATGCCATGGAATTTTTTAAACTCCACCTGAGAGGGCAGACGGGGCCTCGGTTTAACGTCTCATCTGAAAGACGGCACCTCCGACAGTGCGGTGCTCCCTCAGCACGGCCCTGGGAGTGTCAGCCTGGATATTTTTGTGCTCAAGTTCCACAACCTTCTGACTCAGAGGCGGGGGCGCTGCCCACTGAGCCACGGCCAAAAGCTCGTAGGAATGGAATGTAAAAGTCGAGATGCAATGGTGAATCTAAACAACACCTCGGTCAGACCACAGTTGGAGCAGTGTGTGCAATGTTTGGCTCCGCGCTATAGGAAGGATGTTGTGGCAATAGAGAGGGTGCAGCGCAGACTCACTGGGATAGTGCCTAGCATGGAGAAACAAAGATCCTTCCAATCGCTCAAGGCTTCTGCTCGTTTCTCTGGTCCTTTTGCTCGGAGTCCCCAAGTTAATCAAGCTGCCTCCTTCAACCACATTTATATCTTTGCTTTAAAGACCTGGATCACTGAAGAAATGAAATAAGTCACAATAAGCTTTGATTAACCTTTTAATTACACTTTAATTTGCCTGCACTTTCAAAGTCATTGTACATCAAGCGCTTTGAAACATATAACATTCTGACGGGGATTGGACAGGCTAGATGCAGGAAGAATGTTCCCGATGTTGGGGAAGTCCAGAACCAGGGGTCACAGTCTAAGGATAAGGGGTAAGCCATTTAGAACCGAGATGAGGAGAAACTTCTTCACTCAGAGAGTGGTGAACCTGTGGAATTCTCTACCACAGAAAGTTGTTGAGGCCAATTCACTAAATATATTCAAAAGGGAGTTAGATATGACCCTTACAGCTAAAGGGATCAGGGGGTATGGAGAGAAGGCAGGGGTGGGGTACTGAGGTTGCATGATCAGCCATGATCATATTGAATGGCGGTGCAGGCTAGAAGGGCCGAATGGCCTACTCCTGCACCTATTTTCTATGTTTGAAATGTTTCTGAGAGATGTGGGAAGATGCAAATCTGTTTTAAATGTTTTTTGTTTAAAATAATTTTAAATACTGAACAAATAAATGCTTAAAAAACAAACAATTATTGAAGTAGGAAGAGTGGATGAGCTCACTGAAGGAATGGGAGGGGTGAACGGTTGCGATTGTTAGACAGTCAGATTAACGACCGAATCCAAACTGTTTCTGCTGCCTTCAGTCGGGCTGGCTTTCCCGAAAGATATCAACAGTACTGATTGTTCAAACAAAATACCTATTTCTTCTTTCCTTTTCCAATGGGTTGTACCTTTTTAAAAGGGGATTCCTGAGAGTGAGATTCATTCTTCAATGTGTCAGCCTGTTGGATAAGAAGACTTACATTTATATAGCACCTTTCAACACTCAGGGCGTCCCTTTACAGCCAGTGAATTATTTTTGGAGTGTAGTCACTGTTGTAATGTAGGAAACGCGGCAGCCAATTTGCCTACTCCAGCTCTCGTTTCTTATTTCTTATGTTCTTATGTTTCTTATATTTCTTGTGTCCTAGCTCGCAATCACCCATCACCCCCTGTGCTCGCTGACTGACATTGGCTCCCGGTTAAACAACGCCTCGATTTCAAAATTCTCATCCTTGTTTACAAATCACTCCATGGCCTTGCCCCTCCCGATCTCTGTAATCTTTTTCAGCCTCACAAGATGTCTGCGCTCCTCTAATTCTGGCCTCTTGAACATCCCTCATTATAACTGCCCAACCATCGTTGGCCGTGCCTACAGCTGCCTGGGCCCTAAGCTCTGGAACTCCCTCCCTAAACCTCTCCGCCTCCACCTCTCTTTCCTCCTTTAAGCCGCTCCTTAAAACCTACCTCTTTAACCAAGCTTTTGGTCATCTGCCTTAATTTCTTCTTTTGTGGCTCGGTGTCAAATTTATCTGTTTTGTCTTGTAACACTGTTGTGAAGCACCTTGGGATGTTTCACTCCATTAAAGGCGCTATATAAATAAAAGTTATTGTTGTACTCCATTCGAGCTGCTTCCCATTTTGATTACCTCTTCCCATCCTGGACCACACAGGCATAGGATATAAGAGCAGGGAAGTTGTGCTAGAACTGCATACAACACTAGTTAGGCCACAGCTGGAGTACTGCGTGCAGTTCTGATCACCACATTACAGGAACGATGTGATTGCACTGGAGAGGGTGCAGAGGAGATTTACGAGGATGTTGCCAGAACTGGAAAACTTTAGCTATGAGGAAAGATTGGATAGGCTGGGGTTGTTTTCCTTGGAACAAAGGAGGCCGAGGGAAGATTTAATTGAGGTGTATAAAATTATGAGGGGCCTAAACAGAGTGGATAGGAAGGACCCATTTCCCTTAGCAGAGAGGTCAACAACCAGGGGGCATAGATTTAAAGTATTTGGCAGAAGGTCCCGTATTGGACTCATCAGTCACCCGAGAACTCATTTTTAGTGTGGAAGCAAGTCATCCTCGACTCCGGGGGAGACTGCCCAGGAAGAGGACACTGCAGAACATGAAATGCCGGCATGAACCAGTTGGGCCGAATGGCTTGCTTCCAGTGTGTAAATCCAGTGTGTGTAAGATGGTTTTGCTCAGCCCCCCTGCCGGTGATGTTGCCTGTTGGGAGTAGCTCAGGCCTGTTTGCACATGTCCCATCCGCCCGATGAGCAGCTGTTCTCTCAGCATTTCCACAACTTCACTTCAAGGCTTTCTTTAAAAAAAAATATATATATATTTTCCATTTGGCTCCTTTAATGTGTTTTCTTTCCAATTTGCACCCTGAGAGGCGGCTAAAGGTTTAACCTCTCCTCACTCCTCTCTATTGGATTTAGTCACACCGTCTCGCTGTCAGCTGTGTCTGTAAAGTTTCATCGAGTCTCATCGCCAAGCGCAGGCAGCGGAAGGAGCCTGTCCCACCCTCCCTTTCCTCCAACGACTGTCTGTCCCACCTGTGACAGGGACTGTGGCTCTCGTATTGGACTGTTCAGCCACCCAAGGACTCATTTTTAGAGTGGAAGCAAGTCTTCCTCGATTCCGAGGGACTGCCGATGATGATGAAAGTTTAACACGGGGATTTTGGTTTTGGGGACAGGGAGGGGGGGTCAGCTGACACACTAATTAATGAGTTTGTACCAGGACTGTCCTTCGAACATAAGAAATAGGAGCAGGGGTAGGCCATACGGCCCCTCGAGCCTGCTCCGCCATTCAATACGATCGTGGCTGATCCGATCATGGACTCGGGTCCACTTCCCCGCCCGCTCCCCATAACCCCTCATCCTCTTATCGGTTAAGAAACTGTCTATCTCTGTCTTGAACAGAAAATGCTGGAAATCTCAGCGGGTCGGGCAGCATCTGTGGAGAGAGAGAAACAGAGTTAACGTTTCGGGTCAATGACCCTTCATCAGAACTGGCGAATGTTCGAAATGAACAGATTCTTGAGATTTCCAGCATTTTCTGTTTTTATTTCAGATTCCAGCATCTGCAGTATTTTGCTTCTGGCCTTTGTGAAGCTGTTTCAATTGAAGGTGGTAAGAAGGGATAACTGAAAATAACGGCACTGGGTAGGCCTCAATGTGGCTCCCTTTCAGAGCTGGAAATTCTATTCTAATTGAGTATATGTACCCACTTCCTTTTCCCTTCCACACTCAGCTGCCCCTCCTTGCTCCCATGTCAGCTGTCTCATCTCCTTTCAAAATAGCTATCATCACCCCTCTTTCCCCCCCCGCCCTCCCTCGACCTCTCTGACCACCATCCTGTCTCTAACCTCCAATTCCTCAAATTGGGGTATGGTGGCATAGTGGTTATGTCACTGGACTAGTAATCCAGAGGCCGGGATCGATGCTCGTTCAAATCCCACTGCGGCTGCTGGGGAATTTAAATTCAGGTAATTCAATAAATCTTAGCTTTTTAAAAAAAGCTAGTATCAGTAATGGTGACCGTGAATCTACAGGATTGTCGTAAAAACCCATCTGGTTCACTAATGTCCTTCAGGGAAGGAAATCTGCCGCCCTTACCGGGTCTGGCCCATATGTGACTCCAGACCCACAGCGATGTGATTGACTCTTAAACTGCCCTCTGAAATGGCCCAGGGAGCCACTCAGCTCTTCTTTCAAGCCACAAAGAAGTACACAACAATGTACGGACTGGAGCGGTTCAAGAAGGCGGCAGTTCGCGATGTTTCCCACATTACAACAGTGACTACACTCCAAAAGTACTTCATTGGCTGTAAAGCGCTTTGAGACGTCCGGTGGCCGTGATGGGCGCTATATAAATGCAAGTCTTTTTTTTTATGGGCAACAAATACCGGCCTTACCAGCGACTCCCACATCCCGGGAACGAATAATTTTTAAAAAAAGAACGGGTCGTTATCTCCCAGCTCCGTGCTCATCCGTCCCTAAACTCCCCTTCGGCCTGGCTTCCCGCCCTGCTCGCAGGGTCCAGAGTCCCGAATGACCTCCTTTGTTTGACTGCCTTATATCTGCCCCCGCTTCCCCCACCGCTTGTCCTCTTCAACCTCTCTGTTGCTTTTGATATAGTCAACCGTACTGCCCTCCTCCATCGCCTCTCCTCTGTTGTCCAGTTCTGTGGGACGGCCCTTGCTTGGCCCTTCCGCTCCGACCCACAGCCAGCGCACCTTCAGGCTCGGGGAAGCTTCTTTGTCAAATAGTTGCACAGTGCGGTTGGGGTCCCGCCACCTGAGGTGCAGTTCTGGCTGTGACTGCTTGCAATGTGGCTGTTCTAATACTCCTGTTTTGGAAGGACACCGAGATATCATCTCGAGCTCTGTGCAATGCGATAAGCAGACGTGTATCAAGAAAGAGGGAAAAATAGCTTCAGCCGGAGCTGAAAGCAAGGAGGAAGATAGTGAACCTAGGATAATGATGTCCTGGAGGCATCTGCTCTCATTGGATGGTTTTTACACACTGCCTGTGCCACCTGTCCCTCCCATTGGATGGTTTTTACACACTGCCTGTGCCACCTGTCCCTCCCATTGGATGGTTTTACACACTGCCTGTGCCACCTGTCCCTCCCATTGGATGGTTTTTACACACTGCCTGTGCCACCTGTCCCTCCCATTGGATGGTTTTACACACTGCCTGTGCCACCTGTCCCTCCCATTGGATGGTTTTACACACTGCCTGTGCCACCTGTCCCTCCCATTGGATGGTTTTACACACTGCCTGTGCCACCAGTTCCCAATGCCCACATCGATCCACCACCACCAATCCCCGAGCACAACTTGCCAGATTCACTGATGATAATGTATGGAAGGCAAGCGGGGGATGTATCTTCCAGTCATTTTGGTCTCCTGGAATTCTCTCTCTCATTCCCAGTCCCCGCTCTCTCCTCTATCGCCCTCCTCTCTGTCGCTCTCGCTCCCAGTCCCACGTTCTCCTCTCTCTCGCTCGCTCTCTCGCTCTCTCGTCCCCAGTCACACACTCCCCTCTCTGGCTCCCAGTCTCCCGCTCGCGCTCGCTCTCGCTCTCGCACTCCTGCTCTCCTCTCTCTCCCGCGCTCTCTCTCTCTCTCGCGCTCTTTCTCTCTCTCTCTCTCTCTCTCTCTCTCTCTCTCTCTCTCTCTCGCGCGCTCGCTCTCTCGCGCTCTCTCTCTCTCTCTCTCTCTCTCTCTCTCGCTCTCTCGCGCTCTCTCGCGCTCTCTCTCTCTCTCGCGCTCTCTCCAACTCCTTTCCAATTCTCCTTTCTGAGGTGATTGCTGTCAGGCTCCCGGTGGAAGTGTGCAGAAGAGTTGGGCCACACTTAAATCACGTTATTGGCTCTCTGGGGGAGCCGTGGTGACTGACGGGATGCCTTATACCTGCGCGATAGAATTTCAGTTTTTTGGGGGGAAACAGTGTCGTGTCAACCTCAACACAAGTCCATCCAGCATCAGGAACTGCAGAGTTACTGCAGGAGAAATCTGTTAATCTTTCTCTGTCGCTCTTTATTGCCTGTTTTGGGATACATCGTTTGATTAAAAACACTTTTTATGATTCCTGTCTTCTGTCTTTCCGCTGTGGATAGAATAAATCTTTTCAAAGCTTCTCGGAATCAGTTCCTACAGAATCAAATAGTAAAACCCGCTGTGATGATCCCATCAATCCATACATCAGGGAAAGATAAACCGCGCACTAAGCCCCTTGGCCTGTGGTGTATCTGCTCAGCGAATGTTGTCATCTCGAGGGCCGGTGTTCGAACAGGCCTCAGAATGCTGAACCCAGATTGTTTGATTCACTTCTTCTCCACTGGTTGCTTCACTTGTCAGCCTTGCTTCCCCTTGTGTTGGGGTTGGGCCAGCCAGACCAAGCCAGGGCCCAGCTTCCACCCTCAGATGGTGCTGGATTCCCCGGTGGCCTCCTCCAGCCCTGCAGTGCCCCTCCCCCACCCCGGCCGAGATTTCTGCGCTCCTCCAATTCTAGCCCCTCACCCACCCCGATGTTGATCTCTCCCGCCATTGGCGGCCGTTCCTTCAGCTGCACCGAAGCAGGGCTGAAGACACTGGGCGATGCACAAGAGGCCAAAATTGGAGGACCGCAGAGATCTCGGAGGGTTGTAGGGCCGGAGGAGGTTACAGAGGTAAGAAAGATTTGCATTTATATTGTGCCTTTTATGACCACTGGTCGTCTTAAAAAACGCTTCACAACCAATGAAGTACTTTTGGAGTGTAGTCACTGTTGTAATGTGGGAAACGCGGCAGCCAACTTGCGCACAGCAAGCTCCCACAAACAGCAATGTGATAATGACCCAGATAATCTGTTTTTTGTTATGTTGATTGAGGGATAAATATTGGCCCCAGGACACCGGGGATAACTCCCCTGCTCTTCTTTGAAATAATGCCGTGGGATCTTTTACGTCCGCCTGAGAGGGCAGACGGGGCCTCGGTTTAACGTCTCATCCGAAAGAAGGCACCTCCGACAGTGCAGCACTCCCTCAGCACTGCACTGGGAGTGTCGGCCTAGATTTATGTGCTCAGGTCCCTGGAGTGGGAACTTTGAACCCACAACCTTCGGACTCAGAGGCGAGGGTGCGGCCCACTGAGCCACTGGCTGACACTGAAGCTGGGGAGGGGTGAGGGCCCGGATGAGAATTTTAAAACGGTGGCCAATGTAGGGCAGGAAGATTGGCCTCTCGGTTGAAGCCGAGCCAGAGCCCAGCACCTGTCGGAAAAGCCGAGAGATGCTGGAGGGGAAGAGGGAAAACAGGAAGCTCCCCCTGATTGCGCCGTTTCAGAAGAATGGAGATGTCCAATTAATTAGGAGCGGCGGTGTGTCTGTGCTGAAGATGGATAGAGCCAAGGGAGCGATCTGGGAGTTGAGTGAGCTGTGCCTTGCCAGCTCTGATGTGTACGCTCAGTACAGATGCTCTCGCTCAGCTCCGTTTCGAAGGGCACCTTTTCAACCGTGTCATAGGATTAGGTTTACATTTATCCGAGAGGGATTGTCAGTTATTGAGTAACGTACTGAAGAGGCCTGTTCAATTCACGGCCTGTGAGGAGGGATTTAGGCACATGCCCGAGATTTGGAGCACTATACACACAGAGAGGGTAACTTGGCAAATAACGCGAGTGTCCAGTCAAACGCCACTCCTATTGTTGACTAAATATTTGGGTTGCTTTTGGCCAACAACAGGAGTCCCTTTGATCGGGGGGGGGGGGGGGGCATGTCCAGTCCACGGGTCCAGCTGACCCCTTTTGCTTCAACTGAGAGGCCAATCTTCGTGCTTAATCCCCAAACTCCATTCCCTCGCCACCCGATTCAGCCCCCTCCCTTGGCCACTGTCTGAAGTTGAACCCAGACCATGAGCTGAGTTTCCGACTCCATATCCGCTTCCATCACCGCCAATTTCCACCTCTGTCAGCCGTGGCTCAGTGGGCAGCACCCTCGTCTCTGGGTCAGAAGGTTGTGGGTTCAAGTCCCACTCCAGAGACTTGAGCGCAAATCTAGGCTGACACTCCCAGTGGAGTGCTGAGGGAGTGCCGCACTGTCGGAGGTGCCGTCTTTCAGATGGGATGTTAAACCGAGGCGCCGTCTGCTCTCTCGTAAAAGATCCCACGGCACTATTTCGAAGAAGAGCAGGTGTCCTGGGGCCAATATTTACCCCTCAATCAACATAACAAAAGCGGTTGATCTGGTCATTATCACATTCCTGTTTGTGGGAGCTTGCTGTGCGCAAATTGGTTGCCGCGTTTCCCACATTACAACAATGACTACACTCCAAAAGTACTTCATTGGCTGTGAGGTGTTTTCAAACGTCCAGTGGTCGTGAAAGGCGCTATATAAATGTAAGTCTTTCTGTCTCGAACATCGCCTGTCCCGCCCTGCCTGAGCACACCTGCTGCTGAAACCTTCATCCATGCTTTTTGTTGTATCTGGCCTCGACTAATCCAATGCTCTCCTGGCTGGTCTCCCATCTTCCACCCTCTGTAAACTTAAGCTCGTGCAAAATTCGGGGTGCGCAAGAGGCCAGAATTGGAGGAGCGCAGAGATCTCTGGGGAGGTGGGTGGATTATAAAGCATTGTGTGTGAGGTTTTGTATGGTTCAATGCTCACAGTGACTTGGCTTGTGGTTGGTTATCTTCACTGAATCATCATCACAGGCAGTCCCTCGGAATCGAGGAAGACTTGCTTCTACTCTAAAAGTGAGTTCTCGGGTGGCTGAACTGTCACAGATGGGACAGTTAGTGGTTGAAGGAAAGGGGTGGGTGGGACTGGTTTGCCGCACGCTCCTTCCGCTGCCTGCGCTTGCTTTCTGCATGCTCTCGGCGACGAGACTCGAGATGCTCAGCGCCCTCCCAGATGCTCTTCCTCTACTTAGGGCGGCCTGGGGCCAGGAACTCCCAGGTGTCGGTGAGGTTGTTGCACTTTATCAAGGAGGCTTGGAGAGTGTCCTTGAAATGTTTCCTCTGCCCACCTGGAGCTCACTTGCCGTGTAGGAGTTCAGAGCAGAGCCCTTATTTAGGGAGTCCCGTGTCGGGCATGCGGATGATGTGGCCCGTCCAATGGAGCTGGTCGAGTGTGGTCAGTGCTTCGATGCTGGGGATGTTGGCCTGAGCGAGAACACTTGACGGTGCGTCTGTACTCCCAGTGGATTTGCAGGATTTTGCGGAGGCAGCGCTGTTGGTACCTCTCCAGCGCTTTGAGGTGTCTACTGTGTATGGTCCACATCTCTGAGCCATACAGGAGGGTGGGTATCACTACTGGCCTGTAGACCATAAGCTTGGTGCCAGATTTGAGGTCCTGGTCTTCATAAAACATTCTTCCTCAGGCGACCGAAGGCTGCGCTGGCACACTGGAGGCGGTGTTGGACCTCATCGTCGATGTCTGCCCTTGCTGATAGTAGGCTCCCAAGGTATGGAAAGTGGTTCACGTTGTCCAAGGCCGCGCCATAGATTTTGATGACTGTGGAACAGTGCTCTGTGGCGGGATCAGGTGGAATGTCTTGCGGATGTTTAGTGTAAGACCCATGCTTTCGTACGCCTCGCTGAAGGTGTTGATGTTGGCTTGGAGTTCGGCCTCTGAGTGTGCGCAGACGCAAGCATCATCCGCTTACTGTAGTTCGATGACAGAGGATGGGACGACCTTGGATCTAGCCTGGAGGCGGCGAAGGTTGAACAGGTTCCCATTGGTTCTATAGTTTAGTTCCACTCCAGTGGGGAGCTTGTTGAGTGTGAGGTGGAGCATGGCAGCGAGGAAGATCGAGAAGAGTGTTGGTGTGATGACGCAGCCCTGCTTGACCCCGGTCCAGACGTGGATTGGGTCTGTGGTGGATCCGTTGGTCAGGATCACGGCCTGCATGTCATCGTGGAGCAGGCGGAGGATGGTGACAAAACCTTTGGGGGCAGCCGAAACAGAGGAGGACGCCCCAGAGTCCCTCGCGGTTAACAGTGTCAAAGGCCTTTGTGAGGTCAAAGAAGGCCATGTACAAGGGTTGGTGCTGTTCCCTGCATTTCTCTTGTCGTCGTCGCGCAGTGAAGATCAGGTCTGTTGTACCCATTAGTGGACAGAATCCGCACTGTGACTCTGAGAGGGGCTCTTCAGCCACAGGGAGAAGACGGTTAAGGAGGAATCTTGCGATGACTTTCCCAGTGGCCGACAGCAGGGAGATTCCTCTGTAGTTACCACAGTCGGACTTGTCCCCTGTTTTGAAGATGGTCACGACTACGGCATCTCGGTGATCTCCCGGCATGCTCTTCTCCTTCCAGATAAGAGAGATAAGATCATGCATTCGCTGAATATTCCATACCTCACATAGCAGTCAGATCTCTGTTACAACGTATTACAAAGTGTTTACAGCACAGGATCAGGCCATTCGGCCCAACTGGTCCGTGCCGGTGTTTCTGATCCACACGGGCCTCCTCCCACACCTCTTCTTCTCACCCCATCAAAATATCCTTCCATTCCTTCCTCCCTCATGTGTTTATCGAGCTTCCCCTTAAATGCATCGATACTATTCACCTCAACCATTCCCTGTGGCAGCGAGTTCCACATTCTCACCACTCTCTGGGGTAAAGAAGTTTCTCCTGAATTCCCTACTGGATTTATCAGTGACTATCTGTTACTTATGGCCCCTAGTTCTGGTCTCGCCTACAAGTGGGAACATCTTCTCTATGTCTACATAATCTTAACGACCTCTATCAGGTCACCCTCCGCATTCTGTTATCTATAGAGAAGAGTCCCAGCCCGTTCAATCTTTCCTGATAGGTATAATCTCTCAGTTCTGGTATCATTCCAGGAAATCTCTTCTGTACCTTCACCATTTTATTTAATGGAGACCAGAACTCCTCAAGTTGTTGCTTTCTCCTTTGCCGGCTCCCTTGTCCTTGATCTCCTGCAGTAGGTGACTGACCTCGGGGCAAGGCTGTACAAGCACAAGCAGCCCCCTACATCCTAACCAACATCCATTCCTTCTGTCTGTGAGTCTGAACATTGAGGGATGGATTCTCTGCCCTGATCCCATTTGAAGTTGGGCGGTGTAATGTATGCACCAGTGAGTAGGCTCACAGGTTTGTACAGCTGTTGAGTTGTGAGCGGCTTAGCCAGTCGCGTGATATTCACAAGACTCAATAAAACCCCAGCCAGTTGGGTCCTGGTCATCCACGATGCGGTGTGCAGTTGAGAGCCTAGTGGATGAACTGTTTATGTGTATAGCCAGGTGGATGCAGAAGAGGATGTTTCCACAGGTGGGGGAGACTAGAACTAGAGGGCACGATCTTAGAATAATTGGCCGCCCATTTAAAACAGAGATGAGGAGAAATTTCTTCTCTGAGAGTTGTAGATCTGTGAAATTCGCTGCCTTGGAGAGCTGTGGAAGCTGGGACATTGAATAAATTTAAGACAGAAATAGACAGTTTCTTAAATGATAAGGTGATAAGGGGTTATGGGGAGCAGGCAGGGAAGTGGAGCTGAGTCCATGATCAGATCTGCTATGATCTTATTGAATGGCGGAGCAGGCTCGAGGGTCCGTATGGCCTACTCCTGCTCCTATTTCTTATGTTATTATACACATTACCATAGAAGTTTACAGCACGGAAGGAGGCCATTCGGCCCATCATGTCTGTGCCGGCCAACAAGAGCTTTTCAGCCTAATCCCACTTTCCAGCTCTGGGTCCGTAACCCTGCAGGTTATGGCACTTCAAGTGCATATCTAAGTACTTTTTAAATGTGGTGAGGGTTTCTGCCTCTACCACGCTTTCAGGCAGTGAGTTCCAGACCCCCACCGCCCTCTGGGTGAAGAAATTTCCCCTCAAATCCCCTCTAAATCTTCTACCAATTACTTTAAATTCACGCCCTTTGGTTGTTGACCCCTCTGCTGAAGGAAATAGGCCCTTTCTATCTAGTCCCCTCATAATTTTATACACCTCAGTGAGGTCCCCCTCAGCCTCCTCTGTTCCAAGAAAAACAAACCCAGCCTATCCAATCTTTCCTCATAGCTAAGATTCTCCACTCCCGGCAACATCCTCGTAAATCTCCTCTGTACCCTCTCCAGTGCAATCACATCTTTCCTGTAATGCGGTGACCAGAACTGCACGCAGTACTCCAGCTGTGGCCTAACTAGTGTTTTATACAGTGTAGTGTGATTATTAAAACTTTTTGTTAATAAACCAACTAGTTCTTAATAGTAATATGTTGCTATGAATTCTTAAGAACATTAGTAAGAACATAAGAAATAGGAGCAGGAGTAGGCCCTATGGCCCCTCGAGCCTGCTCCGCCATTCAATAAAATCAAGGCTGATCATCAACCTCAACAAACTTTCCTGCCCGATCTCCATATCCCTCGATTCCCCTAGACGCCAAAAAATCTGCCTACCTCAATCTTGAATATATTCAGAGATTCAGCATGCACAGCCCTTCGGGGTAGAGAATTCTAAAGATTCACCACCCTCTGAGTGAAGAAATTCCTCCTCATCTCTGTCCTAAATGGCCGCCCCCTTATCTTGAGACTATGACCCCTGGTTCTAGACATTCCAGCCAGGGGGAAACAGCCTCTCAGCATCTAGCCGAAGCAAAGAACCCGCGAAGTGGGTTAGAGGCGGAGAATGATGCAAGACTTGGCCGTTGAGGCCTCTCGTCGCTTGCATGCTCGCCTACCATATGCAATTGGGGGCGGGGGCAGGTGCAGCGTGCTGGGTCCTGAACAGATTTCCCTCCCGTCCGCCCACGTTCCCACCACGCCCCGGGTGGCCGTGGGGAAGATGGCGGCACGCCCCAGGAAATGGCAGCGACCCACCCTCTCGGAGGGGAGCGCCTTTTCTCTCCGGTAGTCTTGGCCTCCTTGTGTAGGCCTCCAGCTCCTCTGCTCCACCCATCCCCGGGATACTGCAGCACGGCAGGGGGATTTCCCTCGGTGCCTCTGACGGGCTCCTTCTCGGCGGCTGTGAATCCCGTCGGGAATTTGCCAAACGCACAGGGGGACCCAGGGAAATGGTTGGGGGCCCCCCCGAGTCGAGAGTGGGGCAGCAGACGCATCCATCTACTACTCTGCCCCTTGCAAGAAAACCTCAACGGGTCATTTGGTTTTTGGGTCAGTAGTGGCTCAGTGGGCAGCACACTCGCCTCTTGAGTCAGAAGGTTGTGGTTTCAAGTCCCACTCCAGGGTCTTGAGCACATAAATCTAGGCTGACACTCCCAGTGCAGTGCTGAGGGAGTGCTGCACTGTCGAAGGTGCCGTCTTTCGGATGAGACGTTAAACCGACGCCCCGTCTGCTCTCTCGGGTGGATGTAAAAGATCCCATGGCACTATTTCGAAGAAAAGCAGGGGAGTTATCCCCAGTGTCCTGGCCAATATTTTTACTCCCTCAACCAACTTCACTAAAACAGATAACTGCTCATGCTGTTTGTGGGAGCTTGCTGTGCGCAAAGTGGCTGCCGTGTTTCCAGAATGGCAACAGCGACTACACTTCAAAAAGTACTTTGTTGGCTGTAACGCTCTGTGGGGAGTCCTGAGGTTGTGAAAGGCGCTATATAAATGCAATACTTTCATCGCCTTCGGGTGACAGCTGAAACCTGTCCCATCCTGGCACCCGTGCGTTTCCTGAGAGGCGTCAACGGGCGGCAGTCCGCGACTGGACGCCTGAGCGAGACCAGGAGTGGTGTTGTCCCAGGTCCGATCCTGCAAATGTGAGCCAGACAAAGAGGGAAAAAAGGCTGGAAGGTGAGTGGGTGGGTTGGGGCGGTGGGGGGACAGTGGGTGGGTTGGGATGAGGGGGAAGATGGGTGGGTGGGTTTGGGTGGGGGTGAGAGGGTGGGTTTGGGTGAGGGGGCGGGTTGGTTGGGGTGGGGGTGAGAGGGTGGGTTGGGGTGAGGGGGCGGGTTGGTGGATTGGGTTGGGGTGAGGGGGTGGGTTAGGGTGAGGGGGGCGGGTGGGTGGGTTGGGGTGGGGGTGAGAGGTTGGGGTGGGAGTGAGAGGGTGGGTTGGGGTGAGGGGGCAGGTGGATTGGGTTGGGGTGGGGGTGAGAGGTTGGGTTGGGGTGAGGGGGAAGATAGGTGGATTGGGTTGGGGTGGGGGTGAGAGGGTGGGTTCGGGTGAGGGGGCAGGTGGATTGGGTTGGGGTTGGGGGTGAGAGGTTGTGTTGGGGGTGAGGGGGTGGGTGGGTTGGGGTGGCGGGGGTTGGAGGGGAGAAGTGGGCCACTGTGTACGAGCGCTGACTCGCGCTGAGGTGTGAGTGATGACTGAAAGCACCAACATTGCACAAAGTGCCCAACCAGCGGGTAGCTCCGAGATGCCCCTGTCTGCCGTCTCCTGGACCCCGGCCGAACTTCCAAAGCAAGAGGGGTTCCTCGATGGCGCAGGTCAGCTCCCCATTCACAGGCTTGACTGGGTCCAATTGATGGGAGTTTTATTGAGGTCAGGCAATTATTGCTGGGAAACATACAGTCATTAAAACACTTAGTCACATCTTTCATCAGCAGAGACATGATGGCTTTGTGAGGCGGTGGGCTGGAAACAATGGCGTTTATGTGAGGGGTGGGTGGGGGGAAGCTTGTGAGAAGTGTTAACCCTTTAATGCGCACTGCCTGCTCACGGAATCTACAGGAGCTGGTAAGAAAGGCCAGCTCCCTTGTACACGGTCATCGAAAGAGATGTGGAGGTACTGAGCAGTGCAATAGAGTGACACCCGGCTACAAATCCAACCCCGATTGACCGGATGAAAGTCTTCTGTCTTGTGCTGGGTATGTGAGTCCAGTAATAAATGAATGTGGGTAGCCTCAGCACAGTTTCTAATGGGTGCACTGTCCAAAACCGCCCCCCAGCTCTGCACTAATTACATAGAATTACATGGAATTTACAGCTCAGAATCAGACCATTCGGCCCAACTGGTCTATGTCATCATCATAGGGGGTCCCTCGAACGAGGATGACTGGCTTCCACAAAAGTTTGCAGATGTTTCAATGAAGGACCCGATGTTCCAGGTCCTGAACTCCAATTGAACGGTTGAAGATGCCTGTGCGTGGATTTTTTTAACGTGGGGTGGCCGTTGCACACCAGCCACCACACGGGCTTGACAGAGCTAGGCCATTATCCAGTGGCAAGGGTTAACCAGGACAACTGGAGACCTGCTCTGCTGCACGGACCTAGTGCGCTCACATATCGCAGTGTGGGCTGGCCCCTGGGCCCTCGTCCTCTGGGCCCCGTACCCTCATTCACCGCTCTTTCGCCCACAATGTTCCAGGGCCTGGTGCTCCAGCTCTACTTATAACCACTTAGATGAATAACAGGTTCTTCAAGTACCTATAAATAAGTTTTCAATTAAACACACCTCACATACTGCATTTTTAGTAGATGGTTGAAATCTACCAAAATTCAAGTAAAGGGGAGTCAAGTCTCAATCATACATTTAATGTATGGGAGTCTAATGCGTCACAGATTTCCTCAGATGTCTATTTCTTTGTTAGCAGCAGATAGGACAGTGGGACCTTCCACAAACCTCTCATGCCAGCCTATATTTTATGTTCCCTCTAATTCTTACCTGGCAGTTTCATGGGCAGACATGTCAGAGACCTGTACATGTACTTATCTCGCTTCTCCTTAAATGTAGCTCTGCTATTCGCCTCAAAACCCTCCCTGTGGCAGCGAGTTCCACATTCTCACCACTCTGGGCAAAGAAATTTCTCCTGAACTTCTTATTGGATTTATTCGTGACTATCATATATTTATATTTCCTAGCTTTGGGGTCTCCCCCACTGTTTTCTCTGCGTCGACCATATATGACCCCGTCAACATTTCAAAGACCTTCATCGGGTCACACCTCAATCTTCCCTTTTCAAGAGAGCAGAACCCCAGCCAGTTTAGTCTTTCCTGAAAGTTATACTTTCCTAGTTCTGCCATTATCCTTGTATATCATTTTTTTTTAACCTTGTCCAGTGCCTCTATATCCTTGTTGTAATCAGGAGACCAGAACTGTGCACATTACTCCGAGTGGTCTCACCAAGGTTCAGTCTCATTCAGATAAACGAAGAGGATCAGGATAGCTGGGGTGGGAGGTGGACAATGTCTCACTGGTGCAGTAAAGTGGGGTTGAAGCTTTATTCTGCAACGAATCATCCTGTACCTAACCCGGGAGTGCTGGCCACCATCAGTGGCTCAGTGCTGACATACCACGAGATCCTGCAAATCCACTGGGAGGACAGACGCACCAACATCAGTGTCCTCAACCAGGCCAACATTCCCAGCATCAAAGCACAGACCACACTCGACCAGTTCCGCTGGGCGGGCCACATAGTCCGCATGCCTGACACAAGACTCCCAAGACAAGCGCTCTACTCGGAACTACACGGCAAGCGAGCCCCAAGTGGGCAGAGGAAACGTTTCAAGGACACCCTCAAAGCCTCCCTGATAAAATGCAACATCCCCACCGACACCTGGGAGTCCCTGGTCAAAAACCGCCCTAAGTGGAGGAAGAGCATCCGGGAGGGCGCTGAGCACCTCAAGTCTCGTCGCCGAGAGCATGCAGAAAGCAGCGGAAGGAGCGTGCGGCAAACCAGACTCCCCACCCACCCTTTCCTTCAACCACTGTCTGTCCCACCTGTGACAGAGACTGTAATTCCCATTTTGGACGGTTCACTCACCTGAGAACTCACTTTTAGAGTGGAGGCAAGTCGTCCCTCGATTCCGAGGGACTGTCTATGATGATGATGATGATGATGATGATGCCTTAACCTTGATGAGTGCAACATTCCTCAAGTATTTTTGGTTAAATAAATGAAAAATGAATAAAGCCTCTGATTGAATGCTGAACAAGGAAGTGGTGAGAGCTTCGAGGGTGATCGCTGGGAAAATAAGTTGGAGCAACAGTGTCTCATTCTTTGATGGGCTTGCCTTTGTGTTCAGCTCCCCCGGTTTAAATTTACAGAGTTGCACCAGTGTTGACGGAGCGTCTGAAAAGGAGACGCGAATTATCTTTTCTGGCAGCAGGAATAGTTTTCAAACGCGCCCACCCCCAGCTCACAGAGCTGGTGGAGGAGAAGTTGCTGAACTTCCTGACACTTGATCCACGGCAAGATCTGGCAGGGCAGTTTCTGTAATCCTCTGCGATCCTGAGAAGTCTTATCCTGCAAAGAGCAGCATTGTAGGTTTGTCCTGGTTGGGGCACATGATGTGAAACGTATCCATCGCAATCTCGTGTTTAACGTTGTCTCCCGCCTCTCTTTCCAACACTAGGCTGACGCTCCCAGGTGCAGTGCTGAGGGAGTGCCGCGCCATCGGGTGTGCTGTTTTTTCAGATGAGACGATAAACCGAGGCCCCGTCTGGCCCTCTCGGGTGGACGTAAAAGATCCCGCGGCACTATTTCTGAGAAGAGCAGGGGGAGTTATCCCCGGTGTCCTGGGGCCAATATTTATCCCTCAATCAACATAACAAAAAAATACAGACTATCTGATCATGATCACGTTGCTGTTTGTGGGAGCTTGTTGTACGCAAATTGGCTGCCGCGTTTCCCACATTACAACACAGAATCATAGAAATTTACAGCACGGGAGGAGGGCATTTTGGCCCATCGTGTCCACGCCAGATGACAAAGAGCTACCCAGTCTAATCCCATTTCCCAGCTCTGGGTCCGTAGCCCTGCAGGTCACGGCACTTCAAGTGCACATCCAAGCACTCTTTAAATATGGTTTCTGCCTTTACCACCCTTTCAGGCAGTGAGTTCCAGACCCCCAGCACCCTCTGCCTGACGACATTTCCCCTCAAATCTCCTCTAAACCTCCTACCAATTACTTTAAATCTATGCCCCTGGTTGTTGACCCCTCTGCTAAGGGAAATAGGTCCGTCCTATCCACTCTATCTAGGCCCCTCATAATTTTATACAGCTCAGTAAGGTCTGCCCTCAGCCTCCTGATCCAAATAAAACAACCCCAGCCTATCCAATCTTTCCTCATAGCTAACATTCTCCAGTCCTGGCAACATCCTCGCAAATCTCCTCTGCACCCTCTCTTGTGCAATCACATCTTTCCTGTAATGCGTTGACCAGAACTGCACGCAGTACTCCAGCTGTGGCCTAACAGTGACTGCTCTTCAAAAAGTACTTAATTGGGACGTCCTGAGGTTGTGAAAGGCGCTATATAAATTCAAGTCCTTTTTGTCCTTCACCAAAAACTCAGAGGAGTGCCCCCTACTGCTCGCCTGTGAAATTTTTGCTTCTCCTTCATGTCCTCCTCTTGTCCTCTCTGGAGATGATTTTCCATCTTCAGATGTAAAACAGTTCTAATCCAGTTTGCTCTGCTTTAAGACCCGCCTGAATCCCAAAATCTAATAATCGCGCTCGATTTTCCGGGTCTAACCTTAATTCACATAATTATTCGCCAGTCCAGGTGCAGGCTCAGGTGGCCCAAGGCGGTCACACCACTGATAGGAGAGGTGAAATTGTGTGCAAGGCGCATTTAAAGGAATGGCGACAATTAAAGGGGTGTGTTGAGGTGGGGGCGGGGGTTGAAAATTTACAAAGTTTCTGGGGAGCTTTAAGAGGCATCTCGAGCCATCTTTGCCCAGGCTGAAGGGGCGTTGGATTGAGAAATGACAGGCCAGGATGGGAGGTGCAGGAATGAGTTAGCGGGCGAGTGACGGGGCAGCCCAGTACTTGTAGTCGAGGTGGAGCTGCATGAGGTGCTTGCGTGGAAGCTTTTCCTCCGTGTCAGTGCACAGTGTCCTCCTGGGGGTCAGCACCCTCGCGGGGGGGGGGGGAGGGGAGCACTGTTCCGAGTCAGCACCAAGGTTCCCTGTAAACTGCGGTTTGTTCCACGCGGCCTGTTGCCTTTGATGCGTGGTTTCCCCCTTTAAATTTCTGCGCATGTGGGGTATTCACAACGTAAAAGCCGGTGAACAGCCTACGCAGGACCTGTGAGGTTACACAGTGTCAGCTGTGGGCTCAGTGGGCAGCACTCTCGCCTCTGAGGCAGAAGGTCGTGGGTTCAAGTCTCACTCCAGAGACTTGAGCACAAAAATCTAGGCTGGCACTCCCAGTGCGGTGCTGAGGGAGTGCTGCACTGTCGGAGGTGCCGTCTTTCGGATGAGACGTTAAACCGAGGCCCCCTCTGCCTTCCCAGGTGGTCGTAAAAGATCCCATGGCCACTATTTCGAAGAAGAGCAGGGGAGCTATCCCCAGTGTTCTGGGGCCAATATTTATCCCTCAACCAACATAACAAAAACAGATTATCCGGTCATTATCACATTGCTGTTTGTGGGAGCTTGCTGTGCGCAAATTGGCTGCCGCGTTTCCCACATTACAACAGTGACTACACTCCAAAAAGTACTTCATTGGCTGTAAAGCACTTTGAGACGTCCGGTGGTCGTGAAAGGCGCTATAGAAACGCAAATCTTTCTTATACTGTGCGGTCACCTGCATCTTAGCGGGAAATATTGGTCAGCACCGTCCCGGGGGATGTCAGTGCCATGGCTGCCCTACAGGACAAAAGAAAAAGGAATGGCCTCTCTGATACCGATTGCTATTTGTGCCGCAGTAGCTCAGCTGTGTGAGGTGGAGGTGCAGCCGTTGTGTAAACACATTTCACAGCAGCCCTCTGGAACGGGTAGTGAGAGGAGACGTTTACTTTGAGACCAGTGACAGCTAGTTTAATGAAAGATTTCTTTATCAATCCTTCTCTTTGTTTCTGACTGCAATTCCCGAGATACTGGCTTTCATTCTCAGTGTCTCCGTCTGTCTGTATCTCTCCCTCTCTCTCACTGCTTGTCACTCTGACTCTCCCCATCTCCGTTTCTCGCTTGATCATGTTTGCCTCTCTGCCCGATTGTCCCATGCATCATTCCCCTCCCCCTGCACGCTCTTTTCATAGAAACATAGAAAATAGGTGCAGGAGTAGGCCATTCAGCCCTTCAAGCCTGCACCACCATTCAATATGATCATGGCTGATCATACAACTTCAGTACCCCATTCCTGCTTTCTCTCCATACCCCTTGATCCCTTTAGCCGTAAGGGCCACATCTAGCTCTCTTTTGAATATATCTAACGAACTGGCCTCAACAACTTTCTGTGATAGAGAATCCCACAGGTTCACAATTCTCTGACTGAAGAAGTTTCTCCTCATCTCGGTCCTAAATGGCTTATCCCTTATCCTTAGACTGTGACCCATGGTTCTGGACTTCCCCAACATCGGGAACATTCTTCATGCATCTAACCTGTCCAATCCCGTCAGAATTTTATATGTTTCTATGAGATACCCTCTCATTCTTCTAAACTCCAGTGAATATAAGCCTAGTCGATCCAGTCTTTCTTCATATGTCAGTCCTGCCATACCGGGAATCAGTCTGGTGAACCTTCGCTGCACTCCCTCAATAGCAAGAATGTCCTTCCTCAGATTAGGAGACCAAAACTGTACACAATATTCAAGGTGTGGCCTCACCAAGGCCCTGTACAACTGCAGTAAGACCTCCCTGCTCCTATACTCAAATCCTCTCGCTATGAAGGCCAGCATGCCATTTGCCTTCTTCACCGCCTGCATGCCAACTTTCAATGACTAATGTACCATGACACTCAGGTCTCATTGCACCTCCCCTTTTCCTAATCTGCCATCATTCAGATAATATTCTGCCTTCGTGTTTTTGCCCCCAAAATGGATAACCTCACATTTATCCACATCATACTGCATCTGTACCTGAGGGTCCTGGTGCATGAAACACAAAAGGTTAGTATGCAGTACAGCAAGTGATCAGGAAGGCCAATGGAATCTTGGCCTTTATTGCAAAGGGGATGGAGTATAAAAGCAGGGAAGTCTTGTTACAATTATACAGGGTAATGGTGAGGCCACACCTGGAATACTGTGTACAGTTTTGGTTTCCATATTTACGAAAGGATATACTTGCTTTGGAGGCAGTTCAGACAAGGTTCACTAGGTTGATTCCAGGGATGAGGGGGTTGACTTATGAGGAAAGGTTGAGTAGGTTGGACCGCTACTCATTGGAATTCAGAAGAATGAGAGGTGATCTTATCGAAACGTGTAAGATTATGAGGGGGCTTGAAAAGGTGGATGCAGAGAGGATGTTTCCACTGATGGGGGAAGACTAGAACTAGAGGGCATGATCTTAGAATAAGGGGCCGTTCATTTAAAACAGAGATGAGGAGGAATTTCTTCTCTGAGGGTTGCAAGTCTATGGAATTCGCTGCCTCAGAGAGCTGTGGAAGCTGGGACATTGAATAAATTTAAAACAGAGATAGACAGTTTCTTAACAAATAAGGGGTTATGGGGAGCGGGCAGGGAAGTGGAGCTGAGTCCAAGATCGGATCAGCCAAGATCGTATTAAATGGCAGAGCAGTGTCGCGGGGCCGTATGTCCTATTCCTGCTCTTATTTCTTCTGTTCTTATTAACTCAACATCCGGCCTCCAGGATGAGATTCCGGGATTCCTCTGGAGTGGAGTTTTGGAAACAAGACTTGCATTTTTCGTAAGCCTGTGTCCCGTCAAATTACTCTGGGGTTGGGGTGGGAGGTAGGCTATCGAGTCAGTTCAAGAATACGGCCCCCTTAATCCGCCCTGGTTTCTGACCGCACGCCATCTCAGACAAGCCTGGCACGACGCAGGGAGCCGGCGAGGTGCGAGGGTGATGCAGACACAGACAGACACGGTTGGGCTGCAGGTGTGTGCTTGGGATTAGGCACTTGGCAATCTATTGTTGCCAAGGTCAGTCAACAGTGAGATGCAGCATTTTGAGATAAAGCAGGATCCAGGTTGCAAATCCATTGAAGTGAGTAGAAATTGAGTTGTTATTTCGCAGTAAGGCTCACAGAACGAATTGGATTTTTTTTTGTTGCTTTAAGATATATCCAGTGTTGGTTTAAATAAGAGAGCAGTAACTGAACAATAGCTGGGAAGGGTGCTGACTCATGCTGTGGCCCAGTTTCATGGGTGCCCGCTGCCCTCTAGTGTCTCACCCAAATGGCCATTCTTCAAGTGTGGGTATAGACCCTTGGTCCTGTCCATGCCCCCACCTTCATACCAGAGGCACTGAGGCCAGTTGTAGCTCCCCTACTACCCCCTCCCCGGCAAGTTGAGATCCACTATCTCAATCCAGAACGGGGATCAAACTTGGGAGCACCTTGGCCATACTTGGTTGCACCCTTGACGTTGTGCTTCACTGTTGAGTGTCAGCTGTGGCTCAGTGGATAGCACTCTCGCCTCTGAGTCAGAAGGTTGTGGGTTCAAGTCCCACTCCAGGGACTTGAGCACAAAAATCTAGGCTGACATTCCCAGTGCAGTGCTGAGGGAGTGCTGCACTGTCGGAGGTGCCAACTTTCGGATGAGGTGTTTAACTGAGGCCCCGTCTGCTCTCTCAGGTGGATGTAAAAGATCCCACAGCACTATTTTGAAGAGGAGAAGGGGGAGTTATCTCCGGTGTCCTGGCCAATATTTATCCCTCAACCAACATCACAAAAACAGATGATCTGGTCATTATCACATTGCTGTGTGTGGGAGCTTGCTGTGCGCAAATTGGTTGCCGGGTTTCCCACAGTACAACAGTGACCACACTCCAAAAGTACTTCATTGGCTGTAAAGAGCTTTCGGATGTTCGGTGATCGTGAAAGCGCTGTATACACGCAAGTCTGTCTTTCTTTCATTCATTAGCAACCGAGCCATCGGGGCAAATTGCATTCAATTTCCATTGGTTCGATTGGGATTGGATTGGGAAGGCCACATGGCATTAACTGGCCAATTGGAGGTTGAGTTGAAGCAGTGCGATAACTCCCAGCTGGCACTGGGAGAGTTCCCGGCCGTGCAGAGATTTCCCAGCAGTCTTTTCAGCAGTCACAGCAGCCCCCCCCCCACCGGTTGATCATTGGTTTGGCTCCCAGGGACTGGCAGTGAAATTCTTATCTCATTTACCAATTCAGGCAGCAGGGCCCCATTTGACTGAGGCAAAACTAGAGACCATCAATATAAGAAAGTCACCAAGAAATCAAATAGGGAGTTCATGAGGAAATTCTTTATCCAAAGAGTGGTGAGAATGTGGAACTCGCTACCACAGGGAGTGGTTGAGGCAAACTGTATCGATGCTTTTAATGGGTGGTTAGATTAGCATATGAGGGAGAAGGGAATAGAGGGTTATGCTGATCGAGTTAGATGAGGAAAGATGGGAGGAGGCTCGAGTGGAGCATAAACACCGGCATGGACTGGTTGGACCAATGGTCTGTTTCTGTGCTGTCTGTAATTACACACATGCATTGTTTTGCCTGTGAAGGGACCATTTAAGTCATTTACTATGAGTTAATCTTACAGATCTCGCGTTCCTTCCCCTCCTCCCTCAGCCTGGTTTGATTTGCCTCTCTTTGAATGCGGTGTTTTTGCCAGTGGCATTGTTTGGAGGTACTAGTCTGTGCCAGTTGTGAAAGGATGCTTGAGCTGGGTGTAACCCGTGTACAGACAGACGAGCACAATCTCCGGTCCCCCGGGGAAGAGTTGTTGCCCAGCTAGTCAAGAATAGCGGGACCGAGAGCCTACAGAGAACGTCGCATGCGGGCCGATACAGGTCTGTAGTAATACCCAGCCTCCTGTATGGCTCAGCGACCTGGACCATGTACAGTAGACACCTCAAGTCGCTGGAGAAATACCACCAACGATGTCTCCGCAAGATCCTACAAATCCCCCCGGAGGACAGACACATCAACGTTAGTGTCCTCGTCCAGGCCAACATCCCTAGCATCGAAGCACTGACCACACTTGATCAGCTTCGCTGGGCAGGCCACATAGTTTGCATGCCAGACACGAGACTCACAAAGCAAGCACTCAACTCGGAACTCCTTCACAGCAAACGAGCCAAAGATGGGCCGAGGAAACGTTACAAGGACACCCTCAAAGCCTCCCTGATAAAGTGCAACATCCCCACCGGCACCTGGGAGTCCCTGGCCAAAGACCGCCCTAAGTGGAAGAAGTGCATCCGGGAGGGTGCTGAGCACCTCGAGTCTCGTCGCCGAGAGCATGCAGAAACCAAGCGCAGGCAGCGGAAGGAGTGTGCGGCAAACCAGACTCCCCACCCACCCTTTCCCTCAACGACTATCTGTCCCACCTGTGACAGGGACTGTGGTTCTCATTATTGGACTGTTCAGCCACCTAAGGACTCATTTTTAGAGTGGAAGCAAGCCTTCCTCGATTGCGAGGGACTGCCTATTATGATGATGACACTTTTAATGGCGCTGAACCATACCTGCTGACATTACAGTGCGAGCAGGAGCTAATGGAGGCACAGCTTCCCATGCTACTTAGCGAGGGTGCAACTGCTTTCTGACATTGAGCGAGTGACACAGCATGTTCACTCATCGAGGGGCAGTGGGTAAAACCTGCCTTTGTTAGCATGAAACGAGGCAGTGGGAGATGGATGGGTAAGGAACATAATCATCGTAAAGGTGCCAGGCACAGGCTGCCTGTGCTCTTAAGCCACACCCTTATTTAAAGGCTCCAGTGTCCCCGTTAATGGAGTTTCGCCTTGGTCGCTAATCTACAGCCCTTTGAGAAATGTGCTCGCAATTTGACTACCAAGTTTAGAAACTTCCGTTCTTTAAATGTAAGGATTTTGGTTGATGAATTCTTGCTCATCATCAAGTTGGGTGACATCAGTGCTGTAGAATGGTGGACTTAGTCCGCCCTTTGCCAGTTCATGGAGCTGTGTGGGTTGGAAACAGCAGACAATTCCCACACCGCTAATACAAGATAGTTATTAATAAATCGGGAAATGAGGAGAAAGCTTTTCACTCGGAGAGAATGTGGAACTCGCGACGACAGGGAGTGGTTGAGGCAAACAACTGAGATGCTTTCAGAAGGAAACAAGAGGAATACATGAGAGAAAAGGGAATAGAAAGTTCTGCTAGAAGACTGAGATCAGGTTGTTGGACTGGGAGACTTGTGGAGTACCAACACTGGCACAGACTAGTGGGCCCAATGGCCTCTTTCTGTGCTGTACACCCTGTCACTTCCTTCTGCGGTGTCCCAGGCTGATCTGACTTTAAGACGGACGCAGACACAGAGCCACCCAGGTCACCAGAGCACCACAGCTTTGTTACGGAGCCGGCTATAAAAGAAAGAACTTGCATTTATATAGCGCCTTTCACGACCAGCAGACATCTCAAAGCGCTTTACAGCCAATGAAGTACTTTTGGAGTGCAGTCACTGTCGTAATGTAGGAAACGTGGCAGCCAATTTGCGCACAGCAAGCTCCCACAAACAGCAATGTGATAATGACCAAGATAATCTGTTTTTGTAATGTTGCTTGAGGGCCAGGACACCGGGGAATAACTCAAACACAAAAGCAAAACATTGTGGATGCTAGCTTCTGGAATAAAAACAGAAAATGCTGGAAATCTCAGTGGGTCAGGCAGCTTCTGTGGAGAGAGAAGCAGAGTTAACGTTTCAGGCCGACAACCCTTTGTCAGAACTGGCGCATGTTCAGAAAGAACAGATTCTGAAGGAGCACTGAAAGGGGGAGGGGAGGAAAGAACATAAGGGAAGGTCGGTGATAAGGTGGAAGGCAGGAGAGATTAGAGAGGATGGTGGGCCATATTGAGATGGTAATGGCAGAAGTTAGAAAAACATTGGTCAATAGAGTGTGAATGGCGGAATAATGGCCAGCTGCCAGTAGAGACAAGGGGGGGAAAAAACAGGCTCTGGGGGGAGTGGGGGGGGGGGTGGGGACGAGGTGGGAGGGAGGCGGGGGAGCCAAAGATTGGCAGCGGTTACACCCTGAAATTGTTGAACTTGATGTTCAGTCTAGAAGACTGTAAAACGCCTAAACGAAAGATGAAGTGCTGTTCCTCGAGCATGCGTTGAGCTTCATTGGAACAGTGTAGGAGGCTGAGGACGGAGAGGTCAGAGTGGGAATGGAGCGGGGAATTAAAGTGACAGGTGACCGGAAGCTCAGGGTCACACTTCTGGACTGAACGGAGGTGCTCAGCAAAGCGGTCACCCAATCTACGCTTGGTCTCCCCAATGTAGAGGAGACCACATTGTGAGCAGCGAATACAGTATAGTAAATTGAAAGAAGTACAAGTAAATCGCTGTTTCACCTGGAAGGAGTGTTTGGGGCCCTGGACAGTGGGAAGGGAGGAGGTAAAAGGGCAGGTGTTGTATCCCCTGCGCTTGCACGGGAAGGTGCCGTGGGAAGGGGAGGGGGTGACTGCGGGATGGACCAGGGTGTCGCGGAGGGAACGGTCTCTTCGGAACGCTGAGAGGGGAGGGGAAGATGTGATTGGTGGTGGGATCACGCTGGGAGGTGGCGGAAATGAAGGAGGATGATCGGTTGAACGTGAAGGCTGGTGGGGTGGAAGGTGAGGACAAGGGGAACCCTGTTGTGGTTCTGAGGGAGGGGAAGGGCTGAGAGTAGAGATGCGGGAAATAGAACAGACACGGTCGAGGGCCATGTTAACCACGGCGGAGGGAAAAGGAAGACATGTCAGAGGCACTAGTGTGGAAGGTGGCGTCGTCAGAGCACATGTGACGGAGATGGAGAAACTGGGAGAATGGAATGGAGTCCTTACAGGATGCAGGGTGGGAGCAATCCCTGCTCTTCTTCGAAATAGTGCCATGGGCTCTTCTATGTCCACTTGAGAGGACAGACGGGGCCTCTGACAGTGCAGCACTCCCTCAGCACAGCACTGGGAGTGTCAGCCTAGATTTAGTTTTTGTGCTCGAGTCCCTGGAGTGGGACTTTAGCCCACAACCTTCTGACTCAGAGCTGAGTGCGTGACCCACTGAGCCACGGCTGACACCTGGAGAGCGGAGATGGTGCAATTGCTTTAAATGAAACTCCAAACTGATTCCCAGGCAATTGCTTGAACCCGTGACCTCCTGACTCAGGCGAGAGTGCTGCCCACTGAGCGACAGCTGACGCATCAGACAGACCTCACCAATCTGGTTTACACGGCTGCCCGTGAGACTGGGCACTTTATTGCTTCGCGTATTACACCACTGAGCTCTCCGATTATTGAATATTAAAATACTTGTTTCTAACCTGAGCTTTTATTTTTGCCTTGCAGGTAGAAGATGCCATGCTAATGTTTGATAAGACAACTAACAGGCATAGAGGTAAGTGAGAGCTCCCAGCACAAAGCCCCAATTGTTGGTACGGCGAACCCAGAACTCCTCTTGTATTGCAGCAGGGTGGGGGGATGCTGAGTACTCCAGTGTTACTTGTGTATGGGGAGAATATCAATTAGGTTAGGACAGTGTGAACCCATTTAATGTCGAGGATCACGGCTGCAACGGAACTGTTTGCTTAACATCAGTATTCCACACACTGTCAGCCCCGGTGTTCATTACTTGGCTCAAACCTTGCTGGAGAGATTTTTAGGGCATTAGGATGATGGGTGGTTCAGTGAGGCTAAAGAAGTGGGTGGGAGATGGTGCCCTGAATTAGCTTCGGTAGATTGGATGCCAACTGGAGAGGCGAGGTAGTGGCAGACTAGCGCAAGTTCAAGTCCAGAGGCCACCTCCTATAATGGCAATCTGGACGGTTGAGAGATAATTAAGTCGGATGTTAGCGGAAAATATAATTCAAAATATTATACACGTTAAAACCATCCTAATGTCGTCGGTTCCCAGAAGTTCATTTTCAGACTGCTGAAGGGCAGTATTGGTGCTGCTGTATTGAAACTGGTACCTGTCTCTGGACCAGGATCGGCCACACCAATCCTGGTCCAGCTCGGGTGTCTGCATTGTGCCACATCCAGGGACCTGTTGACAAAGGATTCCACCTTTTGATTGTGCTGTCTTATTTGGTTAAACATACCACACTTGGAGTGCAGTGAACCGTTCTCAGTCTCCGTATTAGGCCACACCTGGAGTACTGCGTACAGTTTTGGTCTCCGTATTTAAGGAAGGATATACTTGCATTGGAGGCTGTTCAGAGAAGGTTCACTCGGTTGATTCCGGAGATGAGGGGGTTGACTTATGAGGATAGGTTGAGTAGGTTGGGCCTCTACACATTGGAGTTCAGAAGAATGAGAGATGATCTTATCGAAACATATAAGATAATGAGGGGGCTCGACAAGGTGGATGCAGAGAGAATATTTGCACTCATAGGGAAACTAAAACTAGGGGACATAGTCTCAGAATAAGGGGTCGCCCATTTAAAACTGAGATGAGAAGAAACTTCTTCTGAGGGTTGTAAATCTGTGGAATTCTCTGCCCCAGAGAGCTGTGGAGGCTGGGTCATTGAATATATTTACGGTGGAGATAGACAGATTTTTGAGCGATAAGGGAGTAAAGGATTATGGGGAACAGGCAGGGAAGTGGAGCTGAGTCCATGATCAGATCAGTCATGATCTTATAAAATGGCGGAGCAGGCTCGAGGGGTCAAATGGCCTACTCCTGCTCCTATTTCTTATGTTCTTATTATAAAAAGAATATCGAGACACTGGACAATGTGCAAAAAAGCCAGATTTATAAGAATGATACCAGAACTGAGAGAAGGAAAGACTGAACAGCCTGGCGCTCTTCTCTCTAGAAAAGAGAAGGCCTGACCTGGGTTGACCTGATGGATGTCTTTAAGATTATCAAAGCGTTCGATTGGGTAGACGTGGAGAAGATGTTTCCACTTTTGGGGAAAGTCCAAATTTAGGGGCCATAAATATTAGAGATTTGCTAATAAATCCCGTCAGGAATTCAGGAGAAACTTCTTTACCCAGAGAGTGGTGAGAATGTGGAGCTCGCTACCACAGGGTAGTAGTTGAGGGCGAATAGTATCGATGGATTTAAGGGGAGGTTGGATAAACACATGCGGGAGAGAGGAATAGAGGGATATGGTGATGGGATGAGATGAAGTAGGGTGGGAGGAGGCTCGTGTGGAGCATAAACACCGGCACGGAGCTGGTGGGCCGAATGGCCTGTTTCTGAGCTGTATCATTCGACGATATAACTGGTCAAACTAAGCATCGAGCCTCGGTGTGCTGGCAATACAGGCCTGCTGCTGCACGTGCTCAGGTAGGGCAGGTAGGCTGCACTGTTAGTGTCAATGGGTTCAAAATACAACTAGATGCCTTTCTGAAGAGAGAAGAGATTGGGGAATATGGTTGAGTAGGTGGGGATGGGATCAATTTGAAAGGGATGCTCTTGTTGGGTCAAATATTCTTTCTCCTCGTTTAAAAAAAAATCTGTGCCCTCGTACCCGTCCGCTTGTGTGACACCGAGAATGAAACGGGATTTGAACTGAGTTTGAGCCTTTCAACTAGAGTAGCTGTTGTCCTGGCCGGTGGTTGACCAATCAGAAATGCGAGTGCCTCGGTGAGGGCGTGACTGGGAAAGGTCAGAGAGTTCGATTGGCTGATCGAGACCCTGGGGTGCGGTCAGGGTGTCTCACTTTTTTTTTACGGCAAGATCTTAAGAATATCAAATATCGGGTCACGGGTCGGCAAGGCGTATCGAAGGATATGGAGCCAAGGCGGGCAACTGGAGTTGAGGTGCACATCATGCCTGATCGAATCGAATGGAGGAGCAGGCACGGAGGGCTGAAGACCTCCCCCTGATCCTAATGCTATTGTCTAGGTCGTGGCCGTTTAAAATCGTGACTCAGGGACAAGTGACACACTATTCTCTAGAGTCTAGAAGAATGAGAGGTGATTTCATTGAAACATACAAAATTCTTACTGGGCTTGACAGGGTAGATGCAGGGAGGATGTTTCCCCCTGGCTGGGGTGTCTAGAACCAGGGGTCACAGTCTCAGAATAAGGGGTCGGCCATTTAGGACTGAGATGAGGAGGAATTTCTTCACTCGGAAGAGGGTGGTGAATCTTTGGAATTCTCTACCCCAGAGGGCTGTGGAGGCTCAGTCATTGAATATATCTAAGACAGAGATCGATAGATAGAAGGGAATCAGGTGATATGGGGATAGTGCAGGAAAGTGGAGTTGAGGTCGCAGATCAGCCATGATCTCATTGAATGGCGGAGCAGGCTCGAGGGGCCGATTGACCTACTCCTGCTCCTAATTCTTATGTTCTTATATTGAGAAGACTTCACGAGACACCATTTTGGCAATGATTGGAAGTCCCTCCTGTTACTGCTGCCCTGTAACTGTGGCTGTGGGATAGGGATCTTCCCACAGTAGCATTTCGGTGGACATTCTGACGGTGGGTCAGTGATTGATTAACCGGGACCCCCTGGCCTGGCCCAGCTCACCTCAACCTGAGGTGCGCTTGCTTCCATTCCCCACCCATCCCCTCCCCCACCTCCTAGAAACCCACGTGGCTTACGCAGGGACATGAGTACTTTGTGCATCTGCCTGCATTGCAGTTAAAGAAAGAAAGACTTGCATTTATATAGCGTCTTTCATGTCCACCGGACGTCTCTCAGCGCTTTACAGCCAATTAAATACTTTTGAAGTGTAGTCACTGTTGTAATGTAGGAAACACAGCAAGTTCCCACAAACAGCAATGTGATGATGACCAGATAATCTGTTGTTTGTTATGTTGATTGAGGGACACCGGGGATAACTCCCCTGCTCTTCTTCGAAATAGTGCCGTGGGATCTTTTACGTCCACCTGAGAGAGCAGACGGGGCCTCGGTTTAACGTCTCATCTGAAAGACGGCACCTCCGACAGTGCGGCACTCCCTCAGCACTGCACTGGGAGTGTCAGTTAAAAGGTTTGGCAACTTGAAGTACCTATTTGGAAGAAGCGCCTTGCTCCTTTTTGAAGGTATTTTCCTCTCCCGTCCCTTCCTCCTCTCTCCCTGTCACGTGCTACCTGGAGATGAGGTTGACCGATTTGCTGGCGCTTGCCAAAACTGCCACCCCTTTCAAAATATGGTCCTCACTGCAACGCCTCATCACAGCAGCTTGGGTGGAATCGGGAACTTGCTGTGTGGGGGGGAGGGGAGGGAGGAGAATCATGTCGGGTATATCGAAAAATAAAATGGTTTGAGGCATTGAGAAAACATATGGGACCAGAGAGGACGGTGAAAACAGCGGAATCCTCTGAGGGCTTTACCTTGCTTAACTCCTGATAGAAGGCCAAGGAATTTATCATCTATTCAACATTCAGCCTTGCGCTGGCCTCAAGGAAAGGTTTTATTTTGCAAGGGAGCAATGTTGCCAACATTTCGCCCCACCATTCCCCCACCCCCCCCAGAAATTTACAGTTCTGTATCTTTCCCTATTCTCCCCCACTCCCCCATCCCGGAGGAGGGGAAATCCTGTAGTTATCTCCATGAAACATTGACAGGCCCAACCCTACTCCTAAAGTTCAGCTGCACCTCTTAAACCTCCCTGATGCTCCCGGGATGCCTAGCTTTCTGGGGATGCTTCTTCAATCAGCTCGCCCACCCCAAGAATTGAAACAATTCATCCAGAGTGTTTGAGCAATGGGTACCGGGGAGACACAAAACCCTGCAGCACCTCGCTCGTGACCCACAACCTCCTCGCTCGTGACCCCCCACCTCCTCGCTCGTGACCCACCACCACCTCGCTCGTGACCCCCCACCTCCTCGCTCGTGACCCACCACCTCCTCGCTCGTGACCCACCACCTCCTCGCTCGTGACCCCCCACCTCCTCGCTCGTGACCCACCACCTCCTCGCTCGTGACCCACCACCTCCTCGCTCGTGACCCACCACCTCCTCGCTCGTGACCCCCCACCTCCTCGCTCGTGACCCCCCACCTCCTCGCTCGTGACCCCCCACCTCCTCGCTCGTGACCCCCCACCACCTCGCTCGTGACCCACAACCTCCTCGCTCGTGACCCACCACCACCTCGCTCGTGACCCACCACCACCTCGCTCGTGACCCACAACCTCCTCGCTCGTGACCCACCACCTCCTCGCTCGTGACCCCCCACCTCCTCGCTCGTGACCCACCACCTCCTCGCTCGTGACCCCCCACCTCCTCGCTCGTGACCCCCCACCTCCTCGCTCGTGACCCCCCACCTCCTCGCTCGTGACCCCCCACCTCCTCGCTCGTGACCCCCCACCTCCTCGCTCGTGACCCACCACCACCTCGCTCGTGACCCACCACCACCTCGCTCGTGACCCCCCACCTCCTCGCTCGTGACCCACCACCTCCTCGCTCGTGACCCACCACCTCCTCGCTCGTGACCCCCCACCACCTCGCTCGTGACCCACCACCACCTCGCTCGTGACCCCCCACCTCCTCGCTCGTGACCCACCACCTCCTCGCTCGTGACCCACCACCTCCTCGCTCGTGACCCACCACCTCCTCGCTCGTGACCCACCACCTCCTCGCTCGTGACCCACCACCTCCTCGCTCGTGACCCACCACCTCCTCGCTCGTGACCCACCACCTCCTCGCTCGTGACCCACCACCTCCTCGCTCGTGACCCCCCACCTCCTCGCTCGTGACCCACCACCTCCTCGCTCGTGACCCACCACCTCCTCGCTCGTGACCCACCACCTCCTCGCTCGTGACCCACCACCTCCGGACTGGACACCTGTGACCGACCTACGACACAATTCGAAATCTGTGTCTACCTGAGATCCCGACTACGTGAGCGAACTATGTGTCTGGAGGGAAGCTGTGAGCTGTATAATACCAATGGTGCCAGGTCTGTCACCCGAGGTGGGAACAAATCGAGGTATTGAATTAAAAGAATTGCATTCGCACCACATTTAAGTGGATAATTTCTTCCCTGGAGTGTGCAAGTCCCAGTGGATTAAATAATCCCGTTTACAACAATAGTGGAGGCACGAGAACCCCACCTCTCACAACTCCTCCGCGCACTCGAATGACTTGACTCGGCCCAGCAGCCCCCCCCCTCGCAGTCAGAGGATCAGAGCAAGTCTCTCGCCAGAGCTCTGGGTGCAGAAAAACCATGGTTATGGGCCCATAACACCGTTTATACTTTAGAGTTTATCATATATTCTCTCTCTCGCTCTCCCTCCCTTTTTTGGTTGCTGTTTAATGAAACAAAAAGTGCTGTGAGTTATCCTCCACGAGGAATGCAGTGTAGTTGAGCCGCTCAGACTGAAGGAATCAAGTGGCAGTAATTTGGTGCTAATATCTGTTTAGTCGCAAGAGCTAACTGAAGTGGTGAGCCTGGGAATTATGTGGGGCAATCTGGTATTTTTAAAAAAAAAACCTTGCAAAGCTTGATAATGATGCCAGGTTTATGTGGGCAGTGCGTGATGTATTTTTCCTAAGTCTATATTAATTAGGTTAAAAGGGAATGAGCTATTGCCTGGGTTAAAAAATAAAGCCGCAACCCATATTCCTAATGTTTAAAAATGAGAAACAGAAGGGCAGCATTATCCCACTGTAATCTGCTTACTTACGTAAATTGCTTCAAATACAAATAGCCGGGTTATCGCGGGTGACCGAATGATACGAGTTCAACTCAGCCCTGGTGTAATGTAGAAAGACTAACATTTGTGTAGCGCCTTTCACGACCACTGGAGCGCTTTATAGTCAGCAAAGAACTTTTTTTGGAATGTTGTCACCTGTTGTAATGTGGGAAACGCGACAGCCAGCTTGCGCCCAGCAAGCTCCCACAGACAACGATGTGATAATGACCCGATAATCTGTTTTATTGATGTAAGTCGAGGGAGAAATATTGGCCCCAGGACACGGGGGAGAGCTCTCCTGCTCTTCTGCAGAATAGTGGCCGTGGACCTTTTAAGTCCAGCTGAGAGAGAGCAGACGGGGCCTTGGCTTAACGTCTCAATCCGAGAGACGGCTCAAAGATGGGGGCTTTCTTCAGTGCAAATGCGGATTGATTGCAAAGCGTATTTGCTTATTCAAGAGTTTCAAATAGGATTAATGACAGATTTAAATGGTGGGTTGACTGCAATTAAACCCAAGGGGGACTTATTGGGGTTTGAAGCAGTATTTTATAGTCTCTTGAACACTCTTAGTTCAATTTAACTCTCTTTATTCAGTAAATCTCAATCAGCCATGTGCAGTTAAAATGGCGTTTCTCATACAGCCAGTCTCTCTCAATACAGAATCCAGGACACTGCCTCCTAGCTAGAGGCACTATACATTTTATTGTTACAGAAGCCACGATCGTCTGACTAAGAGGTGTGACCACTGTACCAAGGCTGACACCTAAAAAATCCCCATTGCTATTAAATACACAAATCACTAAAAGTAGCAACACAGGTTAACGAGGCCATGAACAAAGGCAAACCAGGCACTAGGGTTTATTTCTAGAGGGATAGAGTTGAAAAGTAGGGAAGTTATGCTAAACCTGTATCGAACCTTGGTTAGACCACACTTGGAGTACTGCATATTATGGAGTACGCCGTATTATAAAAAGAATATAGAGGCACTGGAGAGGGTGCAGAGAAGATTTACAAGGATGATGCCAGAAATGTGACGGTATACATATCCGGGAAGGATGAACAGGCTGGGTCTCTTTTCTCTTGAAAAAAGAAGGCTGAGGGGTGATCTAATAGAGGTCTTTAAAATTATGAAAGATTTTGATAGAGTGGATACAGAGTGTGTGTTTCCACATGTGGGGAAGAGCATAACTAGAGGCCATCAATATAAGATAGCCACCAAGAAATCCAATAGAGAATTCAGGGGAAACTTCTTTACCCAGAGAGCGGTGAGAATGTGGAACTCGCTCCCACAGGGAGTGGTTGAAGTGAATAGTATCGATGCATTTAAGGGGAGACTGGATGAGCATATGAGGGAGAAGGGAATAGAGGGTTATGCGGATAGATTTAGATGAGGAAAGACGGGAGGAGGCTCGAGTGGAGCATAAACGGCAGCATGGACTGGTTGGGCCGAATGGCCTGTTTCTGTGGTGTATATCCTGTGTAATCCTATGTTTAGCTCCTGCAGAAGAGCCATTAGCTTCAGTAATCGGCTGCTTTAATACACTGGGGCTCCTTTGCCGTGATCCCCCAGAACCTAGAGTTGACAGAGACTGATTGCTAACGTTAGTCGACAACTCCATCGCTAGCAGATCTCCAGTGCCGTTGCTCAAAGCGAGTGGGAAGCTCATATTGAAATGTGACAGGAAGTAAGCGTGACATATGCCAGATTTAAAAAAATCTTTTAATGTGCTACATTTGCTTCCAGGATGGACCTCTGTGCAGTCACTAACAGAAACAGCGTGTTACAAACCAGCGCTGACAATTCAGATGATTGAAATGTAGATTGGAGATGGCATTGCATTTAAACAATATAGTTTATTTTTAGAATAACATTTGATAGCACAGAAGCAGAACAGGCTGAAATAATTTCACTCTCCATTTTACAAAGGAACGCCTCACTTTGCGCACAGCAGCAGGCTATAATCAGCACGCTATTATTAAACATAGTCCTCTCGCACATTTGTTCCTAGCACAGTCGGGGGCACCTACTGGCAGCTTGTCACGGAGGGCCATGCAATCAGTTGTTGGGGATGTCATAGCGGCGCATTTGGTGGGTCCAAGTCAGCATGGATTTGTGAAAGGGAGATCATGCTTGACAAATCTTCTGGAGTTTTTTGAGGATGTTTCCAGTGGAGTGGACAGGGGAGAACCAGTTGATGTGGTATATTTGGACTTTCAGGGGGCTTTCGGCTGGGTCCCACACAAGAGATTGGTGTGCAGAGTTGGAGCACATGGGATTGGGGGTAGTGTGCTGACGTGGATTGAGAGCTGGTTGGCGGACAAGAAGCAAAGAGTAGGAGTAAACGGGTACTTTTCAGAATGGCGGGCAGTGACTAGTGGGGTGCCGCAGGGTTCTGTGCTGGGGCCCCAGCTGTTTACACTGTATATTAATGATTTGGACGAGGGGATTGAATGTGGTATCTCCAAGTTTGCGGATGCCGCTGGGTTGGGTGACGCTGTGAGCTGCGAGGAGGATGCTATGAGGCTGCAGAGTGACTTGGACAGGTTAGGTGAGTGGGCAAATGCATGGCAGATGAAGTATAATGTGGATAAATGTGAGGTTATCCACTTTGGTGGTAAAAACAGAGAGACAGACTATTATCTGAATGGTGACAGATTAGGAAAAGGGGAGGTGCAACGAGACCTGGGTGTCATGGTACATCAGTCATTGAAGGTTGGCATGCAGGTACAGCAGGCGGTTAAGAAAGCAAATAACATGTTGGCCTTCATAGCGAGGGGATTTGAGTACAGAGGCAGGGAGGTGTTACTACAGTTGTACAGGGCCTTGGTGAGGCCACACCTGGAGTATTGTGTACAGTTTTGGTCTCCTAACTTGAGGAAGGACATTCTTGCTATTGAGGGAGTGCAGCGAAGGTTCACCAGACTGATTCCTGGGATGGTGGGACTGACATATCAAGAAAGACTGGATCAACTGGGCTTGTATTCACTGGAGTTCAGAAGAATGAGAGGGGATCTCATAGAAACGTTTAAAATTCTGACAGGTTTAGACAGGTTAGATGCAGGAAGAATGTTCCCAATGTTGGGGAAGTCCAGAACCAGGGGTCACAGTCTAAGGATAAGGAGTAAGCCATTTAGGACCGAGATGAGGAGAAACTTCTTCACCCAGAGAGTGGTGAACCTGTGGAATTCTCTACCACAGAAAGTTGTTGAGGCCAATTCACTAAATATATTCAAAAAGGAGTTAGATGAAGTCCTTACTACGAGGGAGATCAAGGGGTATGGTGAGAAAACAGGAATGGGGTACTGAAGTTGCATGTTCAGCCATGAACTCATTGAATGGCGGTGCAGGCTCGAAGGGCCGAATGGCCTACTCCTGCAACTATTTTCTATGTTTCTATCCCGTATGGATTCATTCTCATAGGCAGTCCCTCGAAACGAGGATGACTTGCTTCCACGCCGAAAAAGGGTGAGTTTCACAGGTGTTTCTATGAAGGACCTAATATTCCAGATCCCGAACTACATCCTGAAGGGTGGAAGATGCCTGTGCCTGGATTTTTTTAATGTGTGGTGGCCGTTGCACACCAACCACCACACAGGCTTGACAGAGCTAGGTCTTGGGCCAGAGGCAAGGATTAACCAGGACGACTGGAGACCAGCTCTGCTGCACGGACCCAGTGCGCGCACATATTGCAGGGTGGGCTGGGCCCGTGCTGCCCCCTGAGCCCTCGACTCTTCTGGGCCCCGAATTCACGCCTCTCCTGGGCCCCGGTCACTTCCCTCTACGAACTCTTGCCGCTCCTTCGCCCCGTCTCTTGCCTCGCTGCTTTGCCCTGACAAGAATCCAACCCTCCGTATTGTGACGGAAAGAAGAAACCAGAAGAGACACCTTTTCATCGGAAGAAGCAGCGAGTAAGCCAGTGAAATCGATACCCAAGAGGAGCAATCTGGCCAGGCAGTGGTGGACCAGCAACAAGACGCAGCCCCATCATTGATTTCACACTCACAGCTCAGATACTGACACTGCGCGTATCTTGGAGGATATCTCGTATGGATTGGTGTGCATGCGGTTACTGGACTAAATGGAGTGTCGGGTCAGCCTGCCTCCTGGTGCAGGGAAACTGAGGAAAAGTTACGAGTGAAAGAAGTGAGATTCAAAAAAAATTATCAATACCACCACCTCCCCAAAACCTTTCCGATACCAGATTCAGGACCAGAATGTGGCCCAAAAAGGCCAGCTGATTTTAAGGAGCATTTAAAAAAAAGAAAGACTTGGATTTGTATAGTGCTTTTCACGACCACCGGACTTCTCAAAGCGCTTAACAGCCAATGAAGTACTATTTGAAGTGTAGTCACTGTTGTAATGCAGGAAACGCGGCAGTCAATTTGCGCAAAACAAGCTCCAACACACAGCAATGTGCTAAAGACCAAGATAATCTGTTTTTGTTATGTTGATTGAGGGATAAATATTGGCCCCAGGACACCGGGAATAACTCAAGCAGAAAAGCAAAATACTGCGGATGCTCAAAGTGCATTACAGCCAATGAAGTACTTTTGGGATCTTTTATGTCCACCTGGGAGAGCAGACAGGGCCTCGGTTTACCGTCTCATCCAAAAGACGGCACCTCTGACAGTGCAGCGCTCCCTCAGCACTGCACTGGGAGTGTCGGCCTAGATTATTTTGTGAAGTCCCTGGAGTGGGACTTGAACCCACAACCTTCTGACTCCAGGGCGATCTTGCTACCCACTGAGCCACGGCTGACGAAGGAGGAGAGCGAGGTGGAGAGGCTTAGGGAGGGAATTCCGCAGATTGGGGCCTTGGTAACTGAAGGCCAATATGAACAATTCGGCAGGTCCATTGGGTGAGAAGATCTACTATGCTGTGCGGGTAGGGGCACACCACCTGCGAATTCCGTGGATGAACCAGGCATGTAACTCCTGCACGTCTTGCCTGGTACACTGATGCGTCGCCTTCTCATTCCCGTGTCGCCTTTCCCTGGTGCTGCTGTTTCTCACGGTGCTGTGGACTCACTTAGACCACCCTTGGAGTACTCTGTACAGTTCTCGGTCTCCTTATTATGGAAAGGATAGAGAGACACTGGAGAAGGTGCAAAATATGATTCAACAAGGATGAAATGAGAACTGAGAGGTTATAACTGTCAGGAAAGGCTGAACAGACTGGGACTCGTTGCTCTAGAAAGGAGAAGGTGAGGGCGATTGTAATGTACGCACCAGTGAGCATGCTCAGAGGCTTGGGGAGCTGGTGCACTGTGAGTGGCTTAGCCAGGTCACGTGATGTTCACAAGACTCAATAAAACTCCAGTTAATTGAGTTCAGGTTCTCCACGCTGAGGCGCGCAGTTGTGAACCTGGTGGATGAACTGGTGGGTTCAGTTTGATTGTTAAACCTTCGCTAATAAACCAGCCAGTTCTTTACAGCCACTGTGTAGCCTTGAATTCTTAAGCGAAGAACCCACGCAGCAAATACACTACAGTGATCTGATAGAAGTCTTTAAAATGATGAAAGGTGGTTTAATAGGACAGACATAGAGAAGATTTTTCCGCTTGTGGAGGAGTTCAAAACTAGGGGTCATGAATGGAAGATAGTCATTGAGGCTTTGAAGGTATCCTTGAAACGTTTCCTTTGCTCACCTGGGGGGATCACTTGCCGTGCAGGAGTTCCGAGTAGAGCGCTTGCTTTGGGAGTCTTGTGTTGGGCATGCAAACAATGTGGCCTGCCCAACGGAGCTGGTCGAGTGTGGTCAGTGCTTCGATGCTGGGGATGTTGGCCTGATCGAGAACATCCCCACCGGCACCTGGGAATCCCTGGCCAAAGACCGCCCTAAGTGGAGGAAGAGCATCCGGGAGGGTGCTGAGCACCTCGAGTCTCGTTGCTGAGAGCGTGCAGAAAGCAAGCGCAGGCAGCGGAAGGAGTGTGCGGCAAACCAGCTCCACCCACCCCTTCCCCCGACGAATGTCTGTCCCACCTGTAACAGGGTCTGTGGCTCTCCTATCGGACTGTTCAGCCATCAAAGAACTCACTTTGGGAGTGGAAGCAAGTCCTCCTCGATTCCGAGGGACTGCCTCTGATGATCGAGTTCCGTGAGGCTCACGTTTGCAGTCGGCTCTAATGCTGAACATGTGGCAGTAGATTGATCCGTGCAGGGCCAGTGACAGAAAACAGCACATTTACAAACCAGGCCTGACAATACAGATGATCTAAATGTAGATGAGCAATTGTTTTGCATTTAAATAATAAAAGTTTATTTTTAGATAGTGCAGCAGCCCGGGATGAAAGAATTGGCAGAAATCATTTTAATATGTCTGGCAGAAACACTCGCTTTCAACACGATGGCAAGATTATAATCGTTTCTTTTTTTTTTCGAAATGAAAATGTACTTTATTGCTATTGAATATAAAGTTACAAATTAAATAGAATAGTGGGCCAGAAGACCCAAAGCTGTTTCTGTCAAATTATGTGTTTGCTGAAATGTTCGCTTGCTATTATTCACAGCTTCAGAACAGATTCCTTGGTGCTAAATTTAGAATTGCTCCCTCTTTATCAGTTTGAAGGAAGACTGTTATTTGCAGCATAAGTGAGGCCTACAAATAGAACCTTACATTTCAAAGTGTGAGAATTTTTTTTAAACTCGTGTGACAAGCTTCCCTTTTTTTTTGAAAATAAAAGAGCTTTTTTTTGCTCCTGAAGGCATCGATTCCTTCTTGAGGGTTCTGGGCAGCAGCAGCAAACTGATTGAAAGAAAGTCTTCGATTTATATCGTGACCACCTGATTCTCTCAAAAGCGCTTTACAGCCACTGAAGTACTTTTGGAGTGTAGTCACTGTTGTAATGTGGGAAACGCGGCAGCCAATTTGCGCACAGCAAGCTCCCACAAACAGCAATGTAATAATGACCCAGATAGTCTGTTTTAGTGATGTTGATTGAGGCATAAATATTGGCCCAGGGACACCGGGGAAAACTCCCCTGCTCTTCGAAATGGTGCCATGGGATCTTTTACATCCACCTGAGAGAGCAGACGGGGCCTCGGTTTAACGTCTCATCCAAAAGACAGCACCTCCGACAGTACAGCGCGCCCTCAGCACTGCACTGGGGGCATCAGCCTGGATTTTTATGCTGAATCAGGGGCGAGAGTGCTACCCACTGATGTCCCAATCCCCAGCCTCAGAAGCCCACCATTGCCACCTCCACAGTCCCCCCTTCCCCCCCCCCCCCCCCGAATGGTCCATTCACCAATAGCGAAAGCCTCCATTTTGTGTCCAAGAAGGCAAAATGTTTCCTGAGCAGCCAGATTGGGGACCGCTTATGCTGCAGTGCACTGGGAATGTCAGCCTAGATTTTTGTGCTCAAGTGTCTGGAGTGGGACTTGAACCCACGACCTTCTGACTCAGAGGCGAGAGTGCTGCCCACTGAGCATTTTCTTTTGAAGTGAGGAGCTGAATTTACACATCAGGAAACACACTGCAAAGTTGCCAAGAAAAATGCAATTATTTGACCCTTAATAAAAATGCATGAAATTCCTGTTGACCCCTACATGTTGTGACTGGTCGAACCAAGTATACAGCTCTCAAACCGTCAGCGCTCTGGCTCGCTGCAGAATCCCAGAGCTAATTTAAAGCAAAGGAGAACGCGACTTTATTGACAGAAGAGGGGAATTATTCCAGCGACCTTTTCAAGTGGCCCAAAGCACTGTTTATACAGCACCAGTGAATCCAGCTGCTGGCCTCTCAGCCCTGTTAAAGATAACGCAGAGTAGCTGTTAGACTCTCCGCACTTAAAGGGAGCACTGCACCATTAAGTATCATGGAACTATTTTGTTTAACGTTGATACTCCACACCCCAATCCCCGTCAAGGGAAGGCACTTGCTTCAGTGACGGGACCCGCACAATGAGGGCTTCAAGTCAACGTTAGTGGAAGTAGTCCTTGCCCCTGGTCTGGCCGTCACGGGACTCCCGTCCCACCACGATTTGCTTGATTCCGAGGGGCCAAGCGAGCCACCCACTTGTGAAGCGGCCGTTATTGGCAACGAGGGGCGGGCAGTAAGTGCAGCCTTGCCCGCAATGTTCCTGCGAAAAAATAAATGTACCGGGCTGCGTGGCGCATTCAGATTTCAGCGCACGTGCGGTTTTTCCATTGATGAGCCGCTGCGCAGGACCTCCAGAACACGGTGCAACCGTGCAACTTAACGGAACATGGCTTGCCAGTGTCCCCTGCTATATGCAGCAGTCTGGCCAGGGAGGCAGCATGGGCAACAAGTTCAGGAGGGCAGTGACTGATATTGGACAGAGAAAGCGATTGAGGGACATGAGAGAGAGAGAGAGAGAGAGTAGTGAGTGGGAATTTTTGGACTTTGGGATGGACCAGATGGATCACATCCTGTCTTGTACACTGAGGGGGAGCTGTGCTGGGACACTGGACATTTTTGGAAATAGAGTAGTGATAACTGACTCGACCTCTGAGATAACTTTGGATACTGCCTGATATGTTCATCATTGTCGCTCTTCAGTCCCGCTAACAGCTCAGTTCCGCTTCTGTCGGTCACTGATTTCCAATCTCTCAGATTCTTTATGTCCCTCTGATTCCATGATCCAGATGCTGCTGTTTGATCAGCCATTCGGGGGTGCACGAGAGCGACACGAGGGGTGGAACCCCCTGATTTACTTCATTGCTTTTCTCCTCTTGTGGGAATGAGTCCCGAACTCACTCAACCATCCCTTTGCCCCCTCAACTTAATGGTTGCAATTGGGAACTTGGGATGGGCGTAATTGTAAAGGCCAGTGCTCAGGCACACTGAACACTGAGGGGGAACTGTGCTGGGACACTGAGGGGGAACTGTGCTGGGACACTGAGGGGGAACTGTGCTGGGACACTGAGGGGGAACTGTGCTGGGACACTGAGGGGGAACTGTGCTGGGACACTGAGGGGGAACTGTGCTGGGACACTGAGGGGGAACTGTGCTGGGACACTGGACATTTTTGGAAATAGAGTAATGATAACTGACTCGACCTCTGAGATAACTTTGGATACTGCCTGATATGTTCATCATTGTCGCTCTTCAGTCCCGCTAACAGCTCAGTTCCGCTTCTGTCGGTCACTGATTTCCAATCTCTCAGATTCTTTATGTCCCTCTGATTCCATGATCCAGATGCTGCTGTTTGATCAGCCATTCGGGGGTGCACGAGAGCGACACGAGGGGTGGAACCCCCTGATTTACTTCATTGCTTTTCTCCTCTTGTGGGAATGAGTCCCGAACTCACTCAACCATCCCTCTGCCCCCTCAACTTAATGGTTGCAATTGGGAACTTGGGATGGGCGTAATTGTAAAGGCCAGTGCTCAGGCACACTGAACACTGAGGGGGAACTGTGCTGGGACACTGAGGGGGACCTGTGCTGGGACACTGAGGGGGAACTGTGCTGGGACACTGAGGGAGAACTGTGCTGGGACACTGAACACTGAGTGGGAACTGTGCTGGGACTCTGAGGGGGAACTGTGCTGGGGCACTGGACATTTCAAGCTAGAATACCAGCAGCCCACACTTGATCCCTGTGTCCCCAGTGCTCCAGCTGCCTTTTAGTTTTTACCCGTATGATCTCACAGGCTCCCTAGTCTTTCCCACATCGTCTCCTTTCCCATTGCACTCGTTGCTGGGTATCTATGGAGTTTGTGTGTGTTCCCTCCAGGGGCGCACTGGCCATTTAATCCAACCCAAATATCCACAAACAAAAGGCTAATAGGAACAAGAGTAGGCCATTCGGCCCCTCGAGCCTGCTCGGCCATTCAGTGAGATCACGGCTGATCTGCGACCTAACTCCATTTACCCGCCTTTGCCCCATATCCATTAATACCTTTGGTTAACAATAAGTCTTTTCAATCTCTGATTTAACATTAACAATTGACCCAGCATCCACTGCCGTTTGCGGAAGAGAGTTCCAAACCCCGACCACCCTTTGCGTGCAAGAAGTGCTTTTGATGAATATTTGATGCCGAGAGTCCCATTAGTACTGCTAACAGCCCATCACAGAACATCGCTCCTTCGAGTGCGCTGTTAAGACTTGCATTGAGACTTCTCCAGTTTGTATCCTCACACAATGGCCCCCATTCATGGGCTGCCTTGCGTGTTGTTACGCCTCGCTGTTTTATCAACCTCACTCGATTGTTGTCGTGGCATTTGGCTTTTTTGCTGTGATTAGTAATTTTACAATCGGCCAGATGTAAATGTTGTGACGTCACTGATGGTCCTGTGCACTACGGGACTCAACAATTCATTGAAAGACCTGGGTTTTTGGAGTTATGCAATGATACGGCATAGGGGGATAGAGTATAAAAGCAGAAAAGTCCTGCTACAACTGTACAGGGTATTGGTGAGGCCACACCTGGAGTACTGCGTACAGTTTTGGTCTCCGTATTTAAGGAAGGATATACTTGCATTGGAGGCTGTTCAGAGAAGGTTCACTAGGTTGATTCCGGAGATGAGGGGGTTGACTTATGAAGATAGGTTGAGTAGGTTGGGCCTATACACATTGGAGTTCAGAAGAATGAGAGGTGATCTTATCGAAACATATAAGATAATGAGGGGGCTCGACAAGGTGGATGCAGAGAGGCTATTTCCACTCATGGGGGAAACTAAAACTAGGGGACATAGTCTCGGAATAAGAGGCCGCCCATTTAAAACTGAGATGAGGAGAAATTTCTTCTGAGGGTTGTAAATCTGTGGAATTTTCTGTCCCAGAGAGCTGTGGAGGCTGGGTCATTGAATGTATTTAAGGTGGAGATAGACAGATTTTTGAGGGATAAGGGAATAAAGGGTTACGGGGTGCGGGCAGCAAAGTGGAGCTGAGTCCATGGTCAGATCAGCCATGATCTTATTGAATGACGGAGCAGGCTCGAGAGGCCAGTTGGCCTACTCCTGCTCCTATTTCTTATGTGGAAGGAAGCCATTCGGCCCATCGCGACTCTGCCAGCTTATTGGTAGACCTATCAAGTTAGTCCCACTCCTCCTAACTCTCTAAATCTTTCCTTTTTGAAGTATTTATCCAATTCCCTTGTGAGCTCTGATTCCTCAGCGTGGTTTGCCGATGGCCATGAATGAAGGCTTGTTGTCGCCCAACTGCTTTGATATGATGGGGTAGATGGAGGGAAACTATTTCCTCTGCTGGGAGAGTCCAGAACAAGGGGGCGGGGGGAGCATAACCTTAAAATTAAAGCTGGGTTGTTCAGGGCTGATGTCAGGGGGAAGCAATTCTTCACACAATGGTTATTGGGAATCTGCAACTCTCATCCCCCAAAAGCTATTGAGGCCAGGGGGTGGGGGGTGGGGGGGTGAGTCAATTGAAAATGTCAAACCTGAGATGGCTAGATTTTTGTTAGGAAGGTGTATTAAGGGTTAGGGAACCAAGGTGGGTAGATGGAGTTCAGATACCGATCAGTCACGATCTAATTGAATGACGGAACAGGCTCGAGATGCTGAATGGCCTCCTCCTGTTCCCATTGGCTCATGTCGATACCTATTTAACTTTGTGAAAAGAAACTCTGCAGCGTTCCCCGAGGTGAAATCAAAGGTATTTGTTTGAAGAACGATCTGAAAACATTTTGAAACCATAAACAGCCTGAAATGTTTGATTGCCTGCCATTGTCCGGCACAGTGCCCAACGATGCTCACTCGAGCGGGAGAGATTAGAGCAGGACCTGCCGCATTCATGACTTTATATTGGGGAGGGGGTGCTGTGTTGTGGCGTGAAGCGCACTAATCAGTGGACCGACCCTCCCGCCGCTCGGGGAAATGATCAGTTCGCTCCTCAAGCTGCCGCTCTTGGCCATGTTATGGCTGTTCTGCAGAAGAAATGGGAGCAGGAGTCGGCCATTCGGCCCCTCGAGCCTGCTCCGCCATTCAATAAGATCCTGGCTGATCTGATCATGGACTCGCCTCCACTTCCCCGCTCGCTCCCCATATAACCCCTTATCCCCTTATCGCTCAAAAATCTGTCGATCTCCGCCTTAAATATATTCAATGACCCAGCCTCCACAGCTCTCTGGGACAGAGAATTCCACAGATTCACCACCCCTCTGAGAGAAGAAATTCCTCCTCATCTCAGTTCCAAATGGGCAATCCCTTATTCTGAGATTATGTTGCCTAGTTTTAGATTCCCCCACGAGCGGAAACATTCTCTCTGCATCCACCTTGTCGAGCCCCCCCCCCCCCCACCTGTTTTTTATGTGTTATACGTTCTCACCATCGTTTGCTGCACGTTGGATTGTCTCAGATCCTGGCGTTCATTGTTAGGCGTGTTTATGAGCATGGTTCCAGGAAATGACTTGCTCCTCTGGCAATACGGACTAGAGGTCTGTACGCTTTCAAGATCTTGGTCTCAGTTATCACATATCGGTAAATTTAAATGAGGCTTGTTTTTCCAGAAGTTTGGAGGGGCAGCAGAATTTTCCAGGTGCAGCCACTGCAGGTGAGCATGGCAGGCATCCAGAGAGTTAACGATTGCAATACAACCAGTTACACACAGTTTAAAAAAGACTTGCATTTATATAGCGCCTTTCACGACCACCGGATGCCCCAAAACGCTTTACAGCCAATGTTGTAATGTGGGAATCGCGGCAGCCAATTTGCGCACAGCAAGCTCCCACAAACAGCAATGTGATAATGACCAGATCATCTGTTTTTTTTTTTTACTGATGTTGGTTGAGGAATAAATATTGGCCAGGACACCGGGGAGAACTCCCCTGCTCTTCTGCAATGGGATCTTTTACATTCACCCGAGAGAGCAGACAGGGCCTCGGTTTAACGTCTCATCTGAAGGACGGCACCTCCGACAGTGCAGCACTCCCTCAGCAATGCACTGCACGGGGGGTGTCAGCCTGGATTTATGTGCTCAAGTCTCTGGAGTGGGACTTGAACCCACGACCTTCTGACCCAGAGGCGAGGGTTCTGCCCACTGAGCCACAGCTGACACAGGGAACAAAATGGACTTTATCCCCCAAATCTTTGGCGTGCTCGACGACCACGTGTTGAAACTCTCTGTCCTTGGCTCCTGCCCTATGCTTTCCCCTTAAGACAATACTTTATATGCCCACCCACCCAACGCTATGCAGTGTCTACTGTCAGCCAATCACTGACACCGGAGCCTATTTAACCCATATATCGGCGTGTTTCCATTTTGTTCCTACCTGACTCTTTTCAGCAGTTTTCCAGCAGACCTGACTTACAACACACTGCAGTAAGTCAGCTTCGGATTACACCACTACCCCGATAGCTGGCTCTCTTTGAGGAGATCACAAGGTGCATGCCAATGAGGAAGACCATTTTAGCTCAACCATATGGAAAAGCCTACAGACTCCCCTCCTCCAGCTGTCCTTCTGATGACCTTTTGGCCTTCACTGCCATAGCCCAGAGTCTATTCCAAGTCTTAATCACGCTTTGCATGAAGAAGGAATTACCAGCAACAACTTGCATTTATATAGCACCTTTCATGTAGTAAAACGTCCCAAGGCGCGTCACAGGAGCGCTATCAAACACAATTTGCTACTGAACCACATAAGGAGATATTAGGGCAGGAGCTTGGTCAAAGAGGTAGGTTTTAAGGAGCATCTTAAAGGAGGATAGAGAGGTTTAGGGAGGGAGTTCCAGAGCTTAGGGCCGAGGCAACAGAAGGCACGGCCACCGATGGTGGAGCGATGAAACCCAGGGATACGGAACAGGCCAGAATTGGAGGGCACAGAGATCTCGGAGGGTTGTGGGGCTGGAGGAATTTGCGGCATCCGTCCTAAGTTTGCCGTCCACAAGTTCAAATCTGTCGACCCCTGTGTCCTACTTTCTCGACTTGCTGTAAAGCAAAGTGTTCCCGATGCACCCTTTCTACTCCATTCCCTGTCTCGTCGACTAGGCGCCCCCAGTCTTTGGCCATGCAGCCATCCCTGGCACAACTTACCACCCCAGTTGCAAACTGGCAGCTGGAGAGGGCTGGCAGCAGTTGGCCGACGAAAGGAAGCAGATTAAATAAGAAAAGAAAATACGGAATACTTGCCTTTAATGGCCGAGGCATAGAATAAAAGAGCAAGGAGGTTATGCTTGAACTGTATAAAACACTGGTTAGGCCACAGCTGGAGTACTGCGTGCAGTTCTGGTCACCACATTACAGGAAAGGTGTGATTGCATGAGAGAGGGTACAGAGGAGATTTACGAGGCTGTTGCCAGGACTGGAGAATTTTAGCTATGAGGAAAGATTGGATAGGCTGGGATTGTTTTCTTTGGAACAGGGGAGGCTGAGAGGAGATTTAATTGAGGTGTATAAAAATTATGAGGGGCCTAGATAGAATGGATAGGAAGGACCCATTTCCCTTAGCAGAGGGGTCAACAATCAGGGGGCATAGATTTAAAGTAATTGGTAAAAGGTTTAGAGGGGATTTGAGGGGAAATTTCTTCACCCAGAGGGTGGTGGGGGTCTGGAACTCACTGCCTGAAAGGGTGGCAGAGGCAGAAACCCTCACCACATTTAAAAAGTATTTGGATGTGCACCTGAAGTGCCGTAACCTACAGGGTTACGGACCGAGAGCTGGAAAGTGGGATTAGGCTGGATGGCTCTATCGGCCGGCGCGGACACGATGGGCCGAACTGGCCTCCTTCCGTGCTGTAAATTGCTACGATTCTATGAAAAAACTACGGTGTCTCTGTGACGCAGAAGAAGAAAAGCTTGTGTACATTTTTGGAAGAAAGGCTAACTTAACTGATAGATGCCAGGCCCACTGTAATAAACTGCTTCTCCTCTCTAGGTCCAGCTAGTTAATCATTACATCGACTTAACTAACTGGGTAAATATATTGCTCACTAATCGTAAAAGGAATGCACAGTTGAATCGCGGGTATCCATCCTCCATCCCGGCTTGTTGGTAAGGGCAACTGTGCATGTCCGACTGCTTGATGCGCAGCCAATGGCGTCGCACCCTGGGGAGCGCATCGGGACAGAATGCAACGGCCACACAGGTCAGTGAAAGGTTGTCCTCGGACTATCTTACACATTCACTATAACAAATAAAAGCCAGCCTCAAAGTTAACTTCACATCGGTCAGGCTCTTGCAAGGAGGTGGAGTCTCCCAAGTTGGCCGCCGTATCTTGCTGCAGCTACCTGCCCTGCCCTTTCTGAAGTGTTGCCTCGTTACGGCGGCTGGGCTGGGTGAAGGAGGTTGCCATTCTGGACCCTAGCGGGAAAGGACCTGTGCCTTATCACAGTAGGGCACAGCACACCCCCCCGCCACGCCACGCCCATTCACTCAGTCATACAAAACCGATGGGCAGGAAAAGAAAGAAAGACTTGCATTTATATAGCACCTTTCATGGCCACTGGACGCCTCAAAGCGCTTTACAGCCAATGAAGTACTTTTGCAGTGCAGTCACTGTTGTATTGTGGGAAACGCAGCAACCAAATTTGCGCACAGCAAGCTCCCGCGTACAGCAATGTGATAATGACCAGATAATTTATTTTAGGGATGTTGATTGAGGGATAAAGTGCTGTTGGGATCTTTTACCTCCACCCGAGAGGGCAGACGGGGCCTCGGTTTAACGTCTCATCCGAATGACGGCACCTCCGACAGTGCAGCACTCCCTCAGCACTGCACTGGGAGTGTCGGCCTAGATTTATGTGCTCAAGTCCCCGGAGTGGGATTACGAACCCACAACCTTCCGACTGAAGAGGCGAGGGTGCTGCCCACTGAGCCACGGCTGGCACTGTACGACTCTGCATTGTGGCAATCCGCCTCTCGGAAACCGATCCAGCCGAGCAGTGGGTTAACTCCAGCCACATATGCTGGCCTCTTTCTGGCAGTACATTGTTTCAGGAGGGGGGCCACTGGAGCGTTGCAGCACACAGGGCTGTTGTGGATGAAAGAAAACATATATCTAAATGGAGATTGAAAAATTCATGGGATAGATCTCATTACCGCTGCACTTAGCGGCAAAATCAAAGGTTTGTTTTTTTCTCCGGAACCTCTGGCTCAGTCAGGTGTATAAATTGACGTGTTTGGCAAAGCACTGTGGGTAGGCGAGCAGTGATCCAGTTGGCTGACTGAGCGAACGGCAGCTGTGCCAGGTAGCGGGGGGGTCAGCTGTTGGAGGCGACTTTCCTCTGTGTGTGTGTGTGTGTGTGTGTGTGTGTGTGTGTGCGCGCGCGTGAGTGCAGGAATGGGTTTGATAAATAATTAATTAGTGGTAATAACCAGCTGCTCACGGGATCACGTGGCAAGGAACAAGGCTCCCAGAGGGCGCAGGCTTGAGAGAGGGAAGGGCAGAGAAGCATTGATCAACAGGACGTGTTGAGGAGCAGGAGAAAAATGACCTTTTAATTTTGTTCCCCCACACCCCCTCCTCCAATCTTTGTTTTTTTTTATCAATGGGGAAAACCGCAGCAAGTGATTTAATGCCTCACGAGAACATTTCTTGGTGACCATGCTTTGGGATTTGGATCACTGCAACACAGCTGGGAGAAATTTACTGCAAATAGCTCTCACAAGAAGAAAAATATTGAAGGGACTATGTAACGGAGCTGGATAATGTAAGGCAGCAATTTTTTTTTAAGTGTCAGCTGTGGCTTAGTGCGTAGTGCCCTCGCCTCGGAGTCCGAAGGTTGTGGGGTCAAGTCCCACTCCAGAGACTCCAGTACAAAAATCTAGACTGACACTCCAGTGCAGTGCTGAGGGAGTGCCGCACTATCAGATGAGACGTGAAACCGAGGCCCTGTCTTGCCCCCCCACCCGCCCCCGTCCTCACGTAGACATAAAGTCTTCCTTATCACAGCCTCAGGACACGCTTCACGTCCAATGTAAAAACGTTCTGAATTTCATTGACTCTTGTGAAGTCGGTAAACAAGGCAGGCGACAGCCATGAGATGAACGACCGGCTAATCTGCCTTTTTGGAGGTGTTTTGAGGGAGGAATATTGGCAAGGACGTTCACTCTTTCACTCATGCCCTGGGATCGTTCAAAGCCAGCAGCATATGCGGGCTTAGTTTAATGTCTCCTCCAAAAAGCGGTACCTTCAATAATGCAACAATAGCACAGAACTGCACAGAAGTGTCAGTCTGTGTGTGTGTCTCTCTCTCTCCCCTCCCTCTGTCACTCTCTCTCTCTCCCCCTCCCTCTGTCTCTCTCTCTCACTCTCCCCCTCTGTCTCTCACTCTCCCCCTCTGTCTCTCACTCTCCCCCTCTGTCTCTCACTCTCCCCCTCTGTCTCTCACTCTCCCCCTCTGTCTCTCACTCTCCCCCTCTGTCTCTCACTCTCCCCCTCTGTCTCTCACTCTCCCCCTCTCTCTCTCACTCTCCCCCTCTGTCTCTCTCTCTCCCCCTCTGTCTCTCTCTCTCCCCCTGTCTCTCTCTCTCTCTCTCCCCCCCTCTCTCTCCCCCCCTCTCTCTCTCCCCCCTCTCTCTCCCCCCTCTCTCTCCCCCCTCTCTCTCCCCCCTCTCTCTCCCCCCTCTCTCTCCCCCCTCTCTCTCCCCCCTCTCTCTCTCCCCCCTCTCTCTCTCTCCCCTCTCTCTCTCTCTCTCTCTCTCTTCCCCCTCTGCCTCTCTCTTTTCCTCTCTCTCTCTCTCTCTCTCTCTCTCTTCCCCCTCTGCCTCTCTCTCTTCCTCCTCTGTCTCTCTCTCTCTCTCTCCCCCTCTGTCTCTCTCTCTTTCCCCCTCTGTCTGTCTCTCTCTCCCCCCACTCTGTTTCTCGCTGTCCCCCTGTCTCTCTCTCTCTCTCTCTCTCCCTCTCTCCGCCTCTGTCTCTCTCCCTCTATCCGGCTCTGTCTCCCTCCCCCTCTCTCTCGTTCTCTCTCTCTCTCTCTCTCTCTCTCTCTCACTCTCTCTCTCTCTCTCTCTCTCTCTCTCTCCCCCTCTCTCTCTCTGTCTCTCCCCCTCTCTCTCTCTGTCTCTCCCTCCCTCCCTCCCCCTCTCTCTCTCTCTCTCTCTCTCTCTCTCTTCCCCCCCCTCTCTCTCTTGTCAATTGTGTCTCCATTCCAGTTACAACCCTGGTTTGTTAATCTTCAGATGTGTTTTTCTCTTTTTTTTTGTTCAGCAGGCATTCCATAACTGGTTGTTTCTTAGCTGAAAATTTGCAGACACCCGTCTAAACTGCAAATTGAGTTCAGGATTTATAGCAATTACACCTTGAGGCCTTAGAGGAGATTGAGGCGGGGAGTGGTGTGGTGGGGGGGGGGGGGGGGGGAGAGAGTGGAGGGGAGGGGGGGGGGGGTGCCTTAAACACACTTCCCCGTCAGCAGCAGAATAATACAATGATCACCCCGTTTCCCCTTTTGTTTGGTCACACCTGGACATCCACCTCCCTGTGTAAAAATACAGAGGTCTTTCTCTCTCTCTCTCTCATTCAGTTCCCCTGTTTGTCATGGCTCGCTTTACACGCACACAGCGAGGCAACACCCCGCCCCCCCCCGCAGCCACCCCTCCTGACAGCACGCTAAACAGTCATTAACGGCCGGCACAAACAGACCCGTCAACGGCAGTGCCTCTGAGTGACTGCGCCCATTGCCGACCCGTCACTTGGCGAGAGACCGTGTCGGGGGAGGGGAATGGGGGGGGGAGGGGCCCGGGTGAGTCCGAGGTACGGGCAATGCCATGCGGAGCCTGGGGTGGGGGGTGGCCCGTCATCTCGTCACTCGTCCCATTCTCTCCCGTTTGGACATTCAATCAAAATGCAAATAGCGAGGGAGCGATATTATTATTGTAATAAGAAGTTAGCAGATAAGGGGGACAAGACGTCGCAGAGCTGGTGCAGTGGACCTCGTCTCAGTTTAATTACCCTGACAACACTCGCTCTCACTACCAGCCCATCTAATGATGGTTCCTGCGGTAATACTTACACTGCTTTATTCTCTCCAAGAAAGGGGAGAAAAATATTACCAGTGCCAAGATTTCTATATAAATAGATTAATAAAAATAAGGTAATAAACCTGATAATATAAATGGACTATTATCATAATCTTTTTTAAAATGGTTATTACCATGTCATGATATGACTTTTTGTAGAAAGGCATTGAGTTTGTCAGCCCGTGAGCAGAATGACTCGTTTGTTATTTATTTTTTGCCCTCCTTGTCGTTTTTCTATTTGAGCGGTTTTCTCGCTGGTTCCTTGGGGCCCCGCCACTCGCTTGCCGTCACATGACCGCGCGTGGGGACGGGTATCGGGGCAGCGCCCGTCTCCCTCTGCACCCTGCCCCCACCCCCATCCCTCCCAATACCCATCGCCCCCCCCCCGCCCCTTCTCAACCCCATTCCCATGCCCCACCCACCTCCCTCATAATCGAGTGCTTGAACTGCATCGTACCCATTTCCTTCACTCCACCATTGGCGGCCGTGCCTTCAGCTGCGTGGGCTCATAGCTCTGGGCTAAAGCTCTCCGCCTCTCTCTCCTCCTTTTAAGATTTTCAGCTTCCTCTGACCCAGCTTCTGGTCACCTCCTAATATCTCCTTATGTGGCTTGGTGTCAAATTTTATACAGAATACACAGCACAGAAACAGGCCATTCGGCCCAACTATTCCGTGCCGGTGTTTATACCCAACACGGGTCTCCTTCCACTCCACCTGCCTTATCCCAACCTTCCAGCCATTCCCCTTTCTCTCATGTACCCGTCTAGTTTCCCTTTGACAGCATCTACGCTATTTGCCTCAACCACTCCCTGTCGTAGCGAGTTCCTCATTCCCACCACTTTCTGCGTAAAGACAATTTCTCCTCCTTTCCCTATTAGTAAATATCTTGTATTTGTGGCCCCAGAAATGCCATTCAGGGCAGCCAAAATGGTCAGATAGGACCTAAAGCAGGCGTTCGGACCCTTACTAGCAAGTGCAAGGGGCCTAATGCCTGATTTAGGCCGCACCTCCAGGTGCCTGAAAATTGTCAGAGGCCAATACAGCGGCGGGAATTCATTCAGACACCCTCGGGGGGAGGGCCGGTGGGGGGCGAGGCACTACCCCGCATTAAATGGTCATTGTCGCTCCCCCCATGCCCCCCTTTCCATGCAGAAAACAGGCGCAACGACAACCAATTTATACCCCGGTGTCCTTTGACGGAAAGAAAGACTTGGATTTATATAGCGCCTTTCACGACCACCGGACGTCTCAAGGCGCTTTACAACCAATGAAGTACTTTTGGAGTGTGGTCACTGCTGTAATGTGGGAAGTGGGTTAAGGACGCAAGGGGAGGACCTCCTCTGAGAGTTTGGAGGGCCGAGCCCGCGAATGGCATGACGCGGGAGCGTGGGCCGAGACCGCGGGCGACCCTTGGGCTCAGAGAAGCAGGCGCGTCAGAGTCACGCTTTGGGACATTTGATGCGCAGCGCACAAGGCCCAACTCCCTGCCCCTTGTTGTTCTAATGACTTACCAGCCCCGCTGTGATCATAGACAGCTCGCGAACATGTTTACTACTCACAGCCCAATTCAAACCAGACTTCGACATGTCAGTAAATCTCATTCCCAACGTGACAGGTTTTCCTTTTTTTTTTTCTGTTTGAACCCTGAGCCGTGCCTCAGAGGAGCAGGCCGCCCCCACGCACTTCTGATTATTCCTGTCTGCATTTCCCTCACAACACCCAGAGCCGGAGAGTGGCAATTAATAGGCTGGAAGTTGTATTGTGTGGTGTCAGTATTTCTGTCAGGATGATAAGTGATGATCTCCGTTGGCTGTCAGGGGCCCCAGGGGACCCTTCCATCTTGTTATCTTGCCTTTGACAGAGTGCTGCGTGCGTGCAGACCGGTCAGCCCGCCTCACTCCCAGGCCGAGGCTAGTGGCCCAGCTACAGCGGTGAACAGCAGCCGGCAGCTTGAGTGAAGACTCTGCCACTGTCACCCACCGCTTTAAACATTCACTCCCTCCTCCACCGCCGGCGCACCGTGGCTGCAGTGAGCACCATCTACAAGGTGCACTGCAGCAACTCGCCCAGGCTTCTCGGGCAGCACCTGCCAAACCCGCCACCTCTACCGCCTAGAAGAGTAAAGACGTCTTACTGCAATTATATAGGGCCCTGGGGAGACCGCACCTGGAGTATTGTGCACAGTTTTGGTCTCCTTACCGAAGGAAGGATATACTTGCCATCGAGGGAGTGCAACGAAGGTTCACCAGACTGGTTCCTGGGATGGGGGGAGCGTCGAGAGAGGCGGGAGTCTGCGAGAGGCAGCGGCCTATAAAGGCTCAGCAGTCGGGCAGTCCGGGGAGCGTCGAGAGAGGCGGGAGTCAGCGAGAGGCAGCGGCCTATAAAGGCTCAGCAGTCGGGCAGTGCGGGGAGAGAGGCGGGGCTTGTACAGCTCCAGCTGGGAGAGAAAGCAAAAAAGAAGTAGAAAGAAATCAAAAGGTGACATCACAGCCTAGGGGGTAAGTGATTGGCTGGTGATTGGTGAGTAGTTTTTCTTTTTCTTTTTTATATCAGTCAGTAACCTTTAACACTGTTGTTGTCAATTTAAGTGTATCTAAGGGTTAAGTCATGGCAGGAGAGCTCGGTCGGGTGTTATGCTCCTCCTGTACCATATGGGAACTCAGGGGCGACTCCAGTGTTCCTGACGACTACGTGTGCGGGAAGTGTATCCGCCTCCAGCTCCTGACGGACCACGTTGCGGAGTTGGAGCTGAGGGTGGATTCACTCTGGAGCATCCACGATGCTGAGAATGACGTGAGTAGCACGTGTAGCGAGTTGGTCTTATCGCAGGTGAAGGGTCCACAGCCAGATAGGGAATGGAAGACCAGCAGGAAGAGCAGTGCAAGGAAGATATTGCAGGGGTCCCCTGCAGTCATCCCCCTGCAAAACAGATACACCGCTTTGAGTACTGTTGAGGGGGATGACTCATCAGGGGAGGGCAGCAGCAGCCAAGTTCATGGCACTGTGGCTGGCTCTGTTGCACAGGAGGGCAGGAAAAAGAGTAGCAGAGCGATAGTGATAGGGGATTCAATTGTGAGGGGAATAGATAGGCATTTCTGCGGCCGCAACCGAGACTCCAGGATGGTATGTTGCCTCCCTGGTGCAAGGGTCAAGGATGTCTCGGAGCGGGTGCAAGACATTCTAAAAAGGAAGGGAGAACAGCCAGTTGTCGTGGTGCACATTGGTATCAACGACATAGGTTAAAAAAGGGATGAGGTCCTACAAAACGAATTTAAGGAGCTAGGAGCTAAATTAAAAAGTAGGACCTCAAAAGTAGTAATCTCGGGATTGCTACCAGTGCCACGTGCTAGTCAGAGTAGGAATCGCAGGATAGCGCAGATGAATACGTGGCTTGAGCAGTGGTGCAGCAGGGAGGGATTCAAATTCCTGGGGCATTGGAACCGGTTCTGGGGGAGATGGGACCAGTACAAACCGGACGGTCTGCACCTGGGCAGGACCGGAACCAATGTCCTAGGGGGAGTGTTTGCTAGTGCTGTTGGGGAGGAGTTAAACTAATATGGCAGGGGGATGGGAACCAATGCAGGGAGACAGAGGGAAACAAAAAGGAGACAAAAGCAAAAGACAGAAAGGAGATGAGGAAAAGTGGAGGGCAGAGAAACCCAAGGCAAAGAACAAAAAGGGCCACTGTACAGCAAAATTCTAAAAGGACGAAGGGTGTTAAAAAAACAAGCCTGAAGGCTTTGTGTCTTAATGCAAGGAGTATCCGCAATAAAGTGGATGAATTAATTGTGCAAATAGATGTTAACAAATATGATGTGATCGGGATTACGGAGACGTGGCTCCAGGATGATCAGGGCTGGGAACTCAACATCCAGGGGTATTCAACATTCAGGAAGGATAGAATAAAAGGAAAATGAGGTGGGGTAGCATTGCTGGTTAAGGAGGAGATTAATGCAATAGTTCGGAAGGACATTAGCTTGGATGATGTGGAATCTATATGGGTAGAGCTGCAGCACACCTAAGGGCAAAAAACATCAGTGGGAGTTGTGTACAGACCTCCAAACAGTAGTAGTGACGTTGGGGAGGGCATCAAACATGAAATTAGGGGTGCATGCAATAAAGGTGCAGCAGTTATAATGGGTGACTTTAATATGCACATGGATTGGGCTAACCAAACTGGAAGCAATACGGTGGAGGAGGATTTCCTGGAGTGCATAAGGGATGGTTTTCTAGACCAATATGTCGAGGAACCAACTAGGGGGGAGGCCATCTTAGACTGGGTGTTGTGTAATGAGAGAGGATTAATTAGCAATCTCGTTGTGCGAGGCCCCTTGGGGAAGAGTGACCATAATATGGTGGAATTCTGCATTAGGATGGAGAATGAAACAGTTAATTCAGAGACCATGGTCCAGAACTTAAAGAAGGCTAACTTTGAAGGTATGAGGCATGAATTGGCTAGGATAGATTGGCGAATGATACTTAAGGGGTTGACTGTGGATGGGCAATGGCAGACATTTAGAGACTGCATGGATGAACTACAACAATTGTACATTCCTGTCTGGCGTAAAAATAAAAAAGGGAAGGTGGCTCAACCGTGGCTATCAAGGGAAATCAGGGATAGTATTAAAGCCAAGGAAGTGGCATACAAATTGGCCAGAAATAGCAGCGAACCTGGGGACTGGGAGAAATTTAGAACTCAGCAGAGGAGGACAAAGGGTTTGATTAGGGCAGGGAAAATGGAGTACGAGAAGAAGCTTGCAGGGAACATTAAGACAGATTGCAAAAGTTTCTATAGATATGTAAAGAGAAAAAGGTTAGTAAAGACAAACGTCGGTCCCCTGCAGTCAGAATCAGGGGAAGTCATAACTGGGAACAAAGAAATGGCAGACCAATTGAACAAGTACTTTGGTTCGGTATTCACTACGGAGGACACAAACAACCTTCCGGATATAAAAGGGGTCAGAGGGTCTCGTAAGGAGGAGGAACTGAGGGAAATCCTTATTAGTCGGGAAATTGTGTTGGGGAAATTGATGGGATTGAAGGCCGATAAATCCCCAGGGCCTGATGGACTGCATCCTAGAGTTCTTAAGGAGGTGGCCTTGGAAATAGCGGATGCATTGACAATCATTTTCCAACATTCCATTGACTCTGGATCAGTTCCTATCGAGTGGAGGGTAGCCAATGTAACCCCACTGTTTAAAAAAGGAGGGAGAGAGAAAACAGGGAATTATAGACCGGTCAGCCTGACCTCAGTAGTGGGTAAAATGATGGAATCAATAATTAAGGATGTCATAGCAGCGCATTTGGAAAGAGGTGACATGATAGGTCCAAGTCAGCATGGATTTGTGAAAGGGAAATCATGCTTGACAAATCTTCTGGAATTTTTTGAGGATGTTTCCAGTAGAGTGGACAAGAGAGAACCAGTTGATGTGGTATATTTGGACTTTCAGAAGGCTTTCGACAAGGTCCCACACAAGAGATTAATGTGCAAAGTTAAAGCACATGGGATTGGGGGTAGTGTGCTGACATGGATTGAGAACTGGTTGTCAGACAGGAAGCAAAGAGTAGGAGTAAATGGGGACTTTTCAGAATGGCAGGCAGTGACTAGTGGGGTACCGCAAGGTTCTGTGCTGGGGCCCCAGCTGTTTACACTGTACATTAATGATTTAGACGAGGGGATTAAATGTAGTATCTCCAAATTTGCGGATGACACTAAGTTGGGTGGCAGTGTGAGCTGCGAGGAGGATGCTATGAGGCTGCAGAGTGACTTGGATAGGTTAGGTGAGTGGGCAAATGCATGGCAGATGAAGTATAATGTGGATAAATGTGTGGTGATCCACTTTGGTGGTAAAAACAGAGAGACAGACTATTATCTGAATGGTGACAGATTAGGAAAAGGAGAGGTGTAACGAGACCTGGGTGTCATGGTACATCAGTCATTGAAGGTTGGCATGCAGGTACAGCAGGCGGTTAAGAAAGCAAATGGCGAGGGGATTTGAGTACAGGGGCAGGGAGGTGTTTCTACAGTTGTACAGGGCCTTGGTGAGGCCACACCTGGAGTATGGTGTACAGTTTTGGTCTCCTAACTTGAGGAAGGACATTCTTGCTATTGAGGGAGTGCAGCGAAGGTTCACCAGACTGATTCCTGGGATGGTGGGACTGACCTATCAAGAAAGACTGGATCAACTGGGCTTGTATTCACTGGAGTTCAGAAGAATGAGAGGGGACCTCATAGAAACGTTTAAAATTCTGACGGGTTTAGACAGGTTGGATGCAGGAAGAATGTTCCCAATGTTGGGGAAGTCCAGAACCAGGGGTCACAGTCTAAGGATAAGGGGTAAGCCATTTAGGACCGAGGTGAGGAGAAACTTCTTCACCCAGAGAGTGGTGAACCTGTGGAATTCTCTATCACAGAAAGTAGTTGAAGCCAATTCACTAAATATATTCAAAAGGGAGTTAGATGAAGTCCTTACTACTAAGGGGATCAAGGGGTATGGCGAGAAAGCAGGAAGGGCGTACTGAATTTGCATGTTCAGCCATGAACTCATTGAATGGTGGTGCAGGCTCGAAGGGCCGAATGGCCTACTCCTGCACCTATTTTCTATGTCCTATGAGGAGAGATTGAGTAGACTAGGCCGATATTCTCTAGAGTTTAGAAGAATGAAAGGGGATCTCATTGAAACATACAAAATTCTTACGGGGCTTGACAGGGTAGATGCAGGGAGGATGTTTCCCCGGGCTGGGGAGTCTAGGACCAGGGGTCACAGTCTCAGAATAAGGGGTCGGCCATTTAGGACTGAGATGAGGAGAAATTTCTTCACTCGGAGGGTGGTGAATCTTTGGAATTCTCTACCCCAGAAGACTGTGGAAGCTCAGTCATTGAGTATATTCAAGACAGAGATCGATAGATTTTTGAATATTAAGGGAATTAAGGGATATGGGGATAGTGCAGGAAGGTGGAGTTGAGGTCTAAGATCAGCCATGATCTTATTGAATGGTGGAGCAGGCTCGAGGGGGCGAATGGCCTACTCCTGTTCCTAATTCTGATCTTATATTAGACGGACCAGGGCAGCAGCAGCAGGGGAACACCATCACCTCCAATTTCCACTCGGAGTCACACACCATCCTGACCTTGGAAATATATCGATCGTTCCTTCATCGTCGCTGGGTCAAAATCCTGAAACTCCCTCCCAAACAGCACTGTGGGAGCACCTTCACCACACGGACTGCAGTGGTTCAAGAAGGCGGCTCACCACCACCTTCTCGATGGGCAATTAGGGACGGGTGATAAATGCCGGCCTTGCCAGCGAAGCCCACACCTGTGAATAAAATTTTTTAAAACTCACTGGGCACCGACAAATTGCCTCATCACAGTCGCCAATTTTACACTTCCCAAGGTCACACCAGAATAAGATCTTCTGCAGCCTTGGTAAACATGGAAATCGTTTATGAATCTGGCTAACAGCATGCCTCACCCTGTAGTGATGATAAGGCCCATTCATTAACAGTAGGTCTCGCCCTGGTTTGAAGGTAAGTCTACCCTTTAACAGCAGGCCTGGTTGAGAGGCTGACCTGTTAGCAGCAGAACTCTGCCCTGGATGGTAGACCTGTCCATTAACCACAGGCCTCATCCTGGATCGACGGTAGGGCATGCTCGCGAACTGCAGGCTTCACCCTGGACGCTAGGCCCCTGCCATTAACCGCAGGCTTCACCGTGGAAGCTAGGCCCCTCTCGTTAACCGCAGGCCTCGCCCTGGACCGCAGGCCCCTCCCATTAACCGCAGGCCTCACCGTGGACACTAGGCCCCTCTCGTTAACCGCAGGCCTTGCCCTGGACGCCAGGCCCCTCCCATTAACCGCAGGCCTCACCATGGAAGCTCGGCCCCTCTCGTTAACCGCAGGCCTTGCCCTGGACGCTCGGCCCCTCCCGTTAACCACAGGCTTCACCGTGAACGCTAGGCCACTCGCGTTAACTTTAGGCCTCGCCCCGGAGTGACAGCAGGCCCCACCCGTTCTTCTTTGTAAGCGCCAGTGCTCTGAAGGGTTAATTTGTGAAAAGAAGAAAGAAGAAGCGTGCAGCAGATTGGTGAGTCAGCTGCAGCATGATGCACTAGACCGGGCCCTGCCTACAGGCCAGAGGCTACCCTTCTCGCCCAGGCGGATCAATGTCATTGTGGAAACAGGTAGGCAGGAAGCGAGAGAAACTTAAGCAGTACACACTTGGACGAAAAGGAAAGAATGCAGTCGAACTGAAGGCTGCCAAGGCTGTCAGTGTTTGGGGATTGTGAGATGTCCTTATTGCCGAGGAGGAAGACCAGAGGGAGAAACACGTATTCTTCACTGCAATGTCAATTGGTGACACAGTGATATATTTTGACACGAATTGCGTCAGTGCACCAGTGCTTGCAAGGCATGTAGAGTTAAGGCAGCGTCCCGTTTAAAGTACGCACCGAGATGGAGTGGAAAAGACCCTCATAAGAACATAAGAAATAGGAACAGAAGTAGGCCATACGGCCCTGCTCCACCATTCAATACGATCATGGCTGATCCAATCATGGACTCGGGTCCACTTCCCTGCCCGCTCCCCATAATCTCTGACTTAAATTTATTCAATGCCCCAGCCTCCACAGCTCTCTGAGGCAGCGAATTCCACAGATTTACAACCCTCTGAGAGAAGAAATTCCTCCTCATCTCAGTTTTAAATGGGCGGCCCCTTATTCTCGGATTATGTCCCCTAGTTCTAGTCTCCGTTCAGCCTGTCCCCCACACGACTGTGGTACCTTGTGTCTCGCTCTTCGCCTCAGCCAGGAGCCTCATGTAACAGCTGAATTTTCCATCACTGGATGTGACCGTTGTGTGTAGCAGCCCCTTCTCCCCCGACCCCCCCCCCCCCCCCCCTCGTGTGGGTTACCCTTCCTACAGCTGCAGACCACCTTCCGGGCACCCTGCCCAAGTGACCAGTCTTTTGAGTGTGGCTTCCGTCTTGTAAAGGAGTGGCTTGACAAAAGCAACGCCCCCCTTTTTCCCCCGATCAGAGCTTCGCCCACTGGGAGCGCGGACTGGAACGTCTCTAGTGCCCCCCGTGATTCCCTATCTACGGGTAGCGTCCGCCCAAATTCTTCATTTGTGCCGGTGTTTTTTAAAAATTTGTTCCTGGGATGTGGGCGTCGCATTTATTGCCCATCCCTAATTGCCCCTTGAGAAGGTGGTGGTGAGCCGCCTTCTTGAACCGCTGCAGTCCGTGTGGTGAAGGTGCTCCCACAGTGCTGTTAGGGGAGGGAGTTCCAGGATTGTGACCCAGCGACGATGAAGGAACGGCCGATATATTTCCAAGTCCAGACGGTGTGTGACTGGGAGGGGAACGTGGAGGTGATGGTGTTCCCATGCGCCTGATGCCCTTGTCCTTCTAGGTGGTAGAGGTCGCGGGTTTGGGAGGTGCTGTCGAAGAAGCCTTGGCGAGTTGCTGCAGTGCATCTTGTAGATGGTGCACACTGCAGCCAGGGGGCGCCGGTGGTGGAGGGAGTGAATGTTGAAGGTGGTGGATGGGGTGCCGATCAAGCGGCCTGCTTTGTCCTGGATGGTGTCGAGCCTCTTGAGTGTTGTTGGAGCTGCACTCATCCAGGCAAGTGGGGGTTTCACCTTGTGATCGCGATTGGCCCGCGAGAGTCGGTGGAGGGGCTCCACTGAGGGGCTAGTGTTCAGTTACATCGCAGGTAATCCGCATCCTGCTTTCAGCGAACAATGCCCACCGTCTGCCCAGCAGCAATTCATGGATAGCAACCAGGATTGGGACTGTTTTCCTTCTCCCCTACCTGGCTTGGAGGTGCAGCCCCTTTCGAGAGAGGCTGACTCCACACAGACTGGGCAACGCTCCTGGCACCTACCCCGGTCGGTCTCTATGGCTCAGCTGCACACCCCGGACAGCGCAGTGACCAATTGAGCCACCAAGGCAGCTCCAACTTGTGGGATGTTCCACCCACAGTGCACGTTTAGTCAAGTGCGCCGGCGACATCTAGTGACCGTGAAAGGGCGCTGCGCCGTCCGACTTGTGTCTCCCGCCGCTCACTCCCATTGCAGAGTCGATGTCAGCTGGGCTCAGTTAGTACCGCTCTTGCTTCTGAATCCGAACATTTTTTTTGTAAATGCATTCTGAAGATGTGGCCATCCTTCTCTAGAGGACAGTGTTAGCCAGTGCCTCACTGGGCAGCACCCTCCCCTCTGAGTCAAAAGGTCACGGGTTCAAGTCCCACTCCAGAGACTTGAGCACAAAAATCTGGGCTGACACTCCCAGTGCAGTGCTGAGGGAGTGCCGCACTGTCGGAGGTGCCGTCTTTCGGGTGAGATGTTAAAACGAGGCCTTGTCTGCTCTCTCAGGTGGATGTGAAAGATCCCGTGGCCACTATTTCGAAGAAGAGCAGGGGAGTTATCCCCAGTGTCCTCGGGCCAATATTTATCCCTCAATCAACATAACAAAAAAACAGATTATCTGGCCATTACCACGTTGCTGTTTGTCCCTGAACAAGCTTGGGCCAATACCAGCATCACCTCAGGATGGACAATAAATGCCGGCCTTGCTGACGACGCCCACATCCCAGGAACGAATAAAAAAAAATTTTTTTTGAAAGACTCCCCTTTGAGAAATCCAACGCGTGAGTTGGAGACATTTAATTGAAACAATGGAGAACAAATTTTGCACAAGGCATCACAATTGTCTGAGACAGGATGGATGGACCAGAGGATCTTTTCCTGGTCCGACATTATTCCTATGTTCGGAAGCTGCACATACAGTGGCCCACCTGTGATGTCTAGACTAGGGTAACCTGATTAGTTTGTATTTCCGCTTAATATTCTGAGTTGTATGCTAATTGTTTAAGAACATAAGAATTAGGAGCAAGAGTCGGTCATTCGGCCCCTCGGGCCTGCTCCGCCATTCAGTAGATCATGGCCGATCTTCTACCTCAACTCCACCTTCCCGCTTGATCCCCAAATCCCTTGATTCCCTTAGAGAGCAAAAATCTATCGATCTTAGCCTTGAATATATTCAGAGACTCAGCATCCACAGCCCTCTGGGGCAGAGAATTCCAAAGATCCACCACCCTCTGAGTGAAGAAATTCTTCCTCATCTCAGTCCTAAATGGCCGACCCCTTTATCCTGAGACTGTGACCCTTGGTTCTCGACTCTCCAGCCCGGGGGAAACATCCTCCCTGCATCTACCCTATCAATCCCCCTCAAAATCATCTACGTTTCAATGAGATCACCTCAACTCCAGTTTTAAGTGTTTGAGGTTTACTTTGGACATACGGCACAAACAGGCCATGCTGGGGTGAAGGGGGTAACTTGATTTCCCAGATATTAGCAATTAAAACAATATTTTTTGTGTATATCGTGCAGAGCTAACAGTGGAACGACTTGGATTTATGTAGCATTCTTCACATCAGAAAGGTATGTCAGAGCCGAGAGGGATCTGTGCACCAAACTGGGGGTGGGACAGGTAGACAGTATGCCATTGATTGATGAGGGTCAAAAGATCAGATCGGAAGAAAGGTTTCCAGCAGCTCTTTGAGAGCCGGGAGGGAGGATGCCTGACCAGGTGTCGTCGCCACCGGCAACCGTAGGCCGGGGCCCACTGAAGGTCAGTGTGCGGGAACACCCTACCCCTCCCCCCGCCCCTCGTGGCGCCGACTTGTGGGTGCAAGGTCATAGAGGCGTCTCCGATGTGAGGTCACGACCTGCGGGGCGTGCTGGCCCCTTGGCACGGCTCCCGGCATTCCTCCCACCAAAGCGACGGCCGGGATGCACCAGAATGACCGTGGCTCTTTGGGACCTCTTTTTTTTTAAATCTAAAAGAAAGAAAGACTTGCATTTATATAGCGCCTTTCACGATCACCGGGCGTCTCAAAAGCGCTTTACAGCCAATGAAGTACTTTTGCAGTGTAGTCACTGTTGTAAGGTGGGAAACGCGGCAGTCAGTGTGCGCACAGCAAGCTCCCACAGACAGCAGTGTGACAATGACCAGATAGTCTGTTTTTGTTATGTTGATTGAGGGATAAATATTGGCCCCAGGACACCAGGGGATAACTGCTCTTCTTTCGAAATAGTGCCACGGGATCTTTTACGCCCGCCTGAGAGAGCAGACAGGGCCTCGGTTTAACGTCTCATCCAAAAGACAACACCTCCGACAGTGCGGCACTCCCTCAGCAACACACTGGGAATCTACGCAAACCGGTCAAAAAAAATAATACATTGTACAAATGCAAGTCTTTCGAAAACTGTAGAAGAAAATGATTTCATCCATCGGGTACTGTTATAAATTTTCCTTCATAAGCTGAAGCACTAAGTACTGGTGTCAAGGTTAATGGGAATAAATTTCCCAAGTGGCTGCTTCTGGAGGTTTGCCTGGTTGCGTTAAGTCTGTAGAAGTGAAAAGAGTCTGAACAGAAGGTAATGGGTAACCACAGCAGTCAATATATGCTCGAAGGAAAGAATAACACAGTCTGGATAGATGGAAGTAACCCCCAGCGCCTGAGTTAATAATGTGATCATTCGATCCAGAAAGTTATTTGTGGGTGTCAGTGAACCCACGCCATCACGACCTCTGAGCCAATGTTGCTGAACCGTTAAACAAAGCATCTCAGCCCCGGTCTCTCGAAATTTTCAGGACTTGAGATCGACAGATTTTTGTTCAGCGAGGATTGGGAACTAAGGTGGGTGAATGGCGCTGAGATACAGATCAGCCATGATCTAATTGAGTCGCCTCCTCCTATTCCTAATGTTTAATGTTAGATGTTTAATGTTACGGCTAAAGGAATCAAGGGGTATGGAGAGAAAGCAGGAATGGGGTACTGAAGTTGCATGATCAGCCATGATCTTATTGAATGGTGGCGCAGGCTCGAGGGGCCGTATGGCCTGCTCCTGCGCCTATTTTCTATGTTTCTCAGCGGCATCTCAAAGCATCTTTCATGAGGTCCATGATCGGCCGTGATCTTATTGAATGGTGGCGCAGGCTCGAGGGGCCGTATGGCCGACTCCTGCTCCTATTTCTGATGTTCTTATGCGAAACAGTATTGTCGCGTAGGCAAACGCTGCAGCCGTTTTATGCACAGCTAGTTCTTCAGAGTGCCAGGGGATCTTTTAGTTGTATAAAGCAGCTCCGGCGTTGCAACGATTTGAGAAGTTAATGTCAGCTGAAAAAAAAATGAAATGCTCCCAATTACTCGTATCAGAAATGGAGGAACCGAATGGCCCACTAATGCACAGTCTGGTGGGGGGTGGGGTGGGGGGGGGGTTACCTTGCCTTCTGGCTGAAGACATGCCTGTATTGAACGCCCGTATGAAGCTGCATCATTAATATCCAGTATTAGTGGATTGATTGCAGCCAAGCACCAGCTGGCCACTTGTGTGACCCCTGAGCTGATGGAAGATTGTGGTTAGGAAGACAGGATTTCACAGTGTGATGTGTGCGAATTAACCTCTTCCCTGAATAACCAGAACTGCAGCAACAACAACACTTCGCCTTTATCATGGTCAAAAACATAGAAAATAGGTGCAGGAGCAGGCCATTCGGCCCTTCGAGCCTGCACCGCCATTCAATCAGATCATGGCTGAACATTCACCTCAGTACCCCTTTCCCGCTTTCTCTCCACGGCGCTTCACAAGAGCATTATCAGACAAAATTTGACATTTGAGCACCGTCGGGTGATATTAGGACAGGCTTGGGTCAAAGAGGTAGGAGTGTCTTAAAGGAGGAAAGAGAGGCGGAGAGGTTTAGGGAGGGGATTCCAGAGCTTAAGGGTCCGGGGCAGCTGAAGGCACGGCCACCGATGGTGGAGCGATGGAAATGGGGGTGTGCAAGAGGCCAGAATTGGAGGGGCGCAGGTATCTCGGAGGTTTAGGATTCTGGTTCCTGTGACCTCTTTCACGGATTGGTGCCCAGCCAATGGGCTCCACCAGAGGTGCCTGCTGTAAGTGATGTGACATATAGTGTGACGGCTGTGGTTAGTCGTCCTGTCGCTGCAATGCTGTGCACAGTTTAGGTTCGCAGGTCTTGTTCGATCAGCGGCGGGGGTCTCCTCACGGTGTGAGCCCCCACCCCCCCCGCGGGAGCAGTGGCCCGGGCGGGGGTCCTGCAGCGGCTTGGGCAGGAGCCGGAGGACGCTGTGTGGAACTCAGTCCCGGGTTATCCGAGCCGAGGTCCCCGAACATCTTGTTGCACTCCTCACGCTGGGCTCCCCGGACAGAATCCCGGAGAGAGGTCTCGTCGGGTGCATCTCGGGTGATTCCTGCAGTCTGGACACCAGTAACAACCCAAGGGGGGAAAATGTGCAGGGCTGCGGGGAAAGGGTGGTGGTGAGTGGGACTCACTGAGGTGCTCTTGCAGAGAGCCGGCACGGGCTCGCGGGCCGAATGGCCTCCTTCTGTGCTGTAACCATTCTCCGATTCTGGGTTATAGATCATCATCATCATAGGCAGCCCCTCGGAATCGAGGAAGACTTGCTTCCACTCCCAAAGTGAGTTCTTTTGATGGCTGAACAGTCCGATACGAGAGCCACAGACCCTGTTACAGGCGGGACAGACACTCGTCGGGGAAGAGGTGGGTGGGGCTGGTTTGCCGCGCGCTCCTTCCGCTGCCTGCGCTTGACCTCTTCACGCTCTTTGCGTTGAGACTCGAAGAGCTCGGCGCCCTCCCGGATGCACTTCCTCCACCTCGGGCGGCCTTGGGCCAGGGTCTCCCAGGTGTCAGTGGTGATGTCGCACTTTACCAGGGAGGCTTTGAGGGTGCCCTTGTCGCGTTTCCGCTGCCCGCCTTTGGGTTATAGACTTGATGGGGTGAATGGCCGACTCCTGTTCTGGAACATTCTATGATGCTGCAGCGACAGCTGGGGCCGATTGTGCGGGCCGCACTAATGAAGCCTCAGTGTGTCCCCGCTTGAGCTTGAGCTATTGGTCTGTCCAATCACTTCTCTTTAAAAGCTGATCTGTGTGTTATTACAGTAATCAATTTACTGATTACCCCGGCGTTGAATGTCGCGGTGATGCAATGCTATTGCAAATTAAGTCTGAAGACAGTACAATTTACTACAATTAGGGGCAGACAGCTGTGAATCGGTTCAGCGCGCGCACGTTGCCTGTGGGTCTGCTGCTCCTGTCGTGAGCAGCAGGTTTCTGCGTCACCCTCGCTCCCCCGACGACTGAGGCGATCGCCGAACAGGTGCCCACCACACGGTGGGGTAGACACTGCTTTACAAAGTATTTACAGCACACAAACAGGCCATTCGGCCCAACAGGTCTGTGCCGGTCTTTCTGCTCCACACGAGCCTTGTCCCACCCTCCTTCATCTCACCCCATCAACATATCCTTCTATTCCCATCTCCCTCGTGTGTTTATCCAGCCTTCCCTTAAATGCACTATTCACCTCAACCACTCCCTGTGGCAGTGAGTTCCACATTCTCACCACTCTCTGGGGAAAGAGGTTTCTCCTGAATTCCTGATTGGATTTATTAGTGACGATGTTATATTTATGGCCCCTAGTTTTGGTCTCGCCCACAAGTGGAAATATCTTCTCTACGTCCAACCTATCAAAACCCTTTCATAACCTTAAAGATCTCTATCAGGTCGCCCCTCAGTCTTTTTTTCTAGAGAAAAGAGCCCCCACCTGTTGAAGTCCTACAGGAAGTAGACCCGTTTCCTTCCCTAAACCTCTCTACCTCTCCCTCCTCCTTAAAACACCTACATGTCCTTGACCAAGCTTTTGGCTACCTGTCCTCATAACTCCTTATGTGGCTCGGTGTAAATCGTTGGTCTGATTACGTTTCTGTGAAGCGCCTTGGGACATTTCACCACCTTAAAGGCGCTATATAAATATAATTTGTCATTGTATTGAGAAGAGAGTCACACAACTAATCCCCAGTGTCTGAGTTATGAGGAGAGACTGGAGAAAGTTGGGCTATTCACCCTGGAGAAGGATGGGTTGTTCTAGAGATGTACAAGAGCGTTAATGATTTGGGAACGGTAAGTCCAGAATATTGCTTTAAATTAAATTACGAGCATAGGATAAGGGGACTCGGGCTGAAATGGGTAAAAGATACATTTTAGGACTGGGATTAGGAAATTCTTCTTCATACAAAAAGTGGTCAACCCATGGAATGGTGGCAAAAACCTAAGAGCCAATTGGATGCTGCATTGGTGGACTTTAGGGTCTTCATTGATAGGCCAAATGGACTCCCTCATCAGCCATTATCTTGTGATCTCTTGTGCTATTGTGGGCTGCCCCTATGTTTATGAATGAAGGCATGATTTACCTGAGGAACTAGGAAGTTGTCCTGATAAGCCTTCCGCAGAATTTTCGTGGGACTACCTATTGCTTTAGACAGTGTGTCTGTGTGTGGGGGGGGGGGGGGGGGGCAAGATGCTTCTGTGTGTGTGTTTGTGTATGTGTGTGTGTGTGTGTGTGTGAAGGACTATCCCAATTAGTCCCACTCCCCTGCTTTTTCCCCATAGCCCTGCACTTTGTTCCCTTTTCAAGTATTTATCCAATTCGCTTCTGAAAGTTACCGTGTAACCTGCTTCCACCGCAGCGCATTCCAGATCACAACAACTCGCTGAGATTTTATTTTTAAATCCCTGATTGCATATGTCTATGCTGGTCCAATTATCTTACACCCTCTAACAAAGCAGTCTACTTGATTGGTACCCCATCCACCACCTTAAACACTCACTCCCTCCACCACTGCAGCAACTCGCCACAGCTTCTTCAACACCACCTCTCAAACCCGCCACCTCTACCACCTCGGCCAAGGGCAGCAGGCACATTCGAACACCACCACCTCCAAGCCACACACCATCCTAACTTGGAAATATATCAGCTGTTCGCCCACATCCCAGGAACGGAAAAAAACAAGGACATGCTTATTTGTACTGCAAAAATGGCCACCACGCTTCACCCTTTGTCTCTGATTGGTCCCCTCTGAGGATAAGCCACCCCCTGAAGTTTCACAGGGATGTGTAACTGGAACCGCTCATCCCAAGGTCTCACTGACTTTGCAAATTGTAACTCGCTCCACTTTGCCTTCCTGAAGTGACAGAGGACAGAGCTCCCCAGAACACATCATGGGCCTTACCCCAGTCCAAGTACATCCCTCCCCCCACCCCCCTCCCCCCTCCCCCCAACCATAGATGGAGCATTGTGTGCGGATTGTTAACAGGTTTCTTGGGTATGCAGTGAATAGTGTCAGTGTGAATAGTGTCAATGTGAATAGTGTCAGTGTCGTGACCTGTACATCATCCACTCCAAAGATGTCCCTTGTAGGAGGTTGGAAGAATGTTATCTGTCTTCCCTGAGTTCCCTCTCTCCCCTCCGATCCTCCTCCACCCCCCACCCCACCCTTCTCCATCTCTCTCTCTCCCCCAGCCTCTCTCTCTCCCCCAGTCTCTCTCTCTCTCTCTTGGCCCCCCCGCTGTTCTCTGCTCGCCACCACTGGGGGAAGGCAAGAGAATCGGGGGGTGGGGGGGGGAAGAGAAAGAGAATAGGGGGTGGGGAGGGGAGGGGGAGAGAGTCAGGGCCTCAGGTCCTGCTTCTCGGCATCACGTGGAGGGAATGATTCGGGGCTGGGACGGGGGGGGGTGCGGGGCAGAGCTTGACAGGGGGCGGGGTTGACAGTACAAATAGTTACACTAAAAAAAAACACGCCATCTGCAGACTCCCCTGTGTGCAAACCCCCGGGAAACTGACCAGTGTGATATTTAACCTCCTCGCCGTGTTGCTCTCCTTATTTGGGCATTACCATATAGCAGCACGCGGTCGCGCCTGCAGTTACACACGTCTACCAGTAGATGGAGTGAGCTCCAGAACGGGCCGGAAGCCCATACCTCCGCCCACAGCGCCCTACCCCCAGTGCGCCCAGTACTGTCTCTTTGTGCCCAGTTCCAGGAGAGAGCCACCAGTTCCGGCTGAAACCCCTGTGCAAACCTGAGATAGGGCCTGAGACTGTAATGTCATCTGGCATGTGAAGTGCTGGTGCAAATCTAATCAGACAAGAGCGTCGGCATTCACTTCACAAGCCATGGGTGCCATTACTCTGAAGATACAGAAATAACTTTCTTGGAATCGCTGATAAGGTGTACTGACTCTGAAAACTTGCGTGAGAATCTCTTTGCACTCCGCCTGCTCCAACAAAGAGAATGGCCCATCTTAAATCAAACCCCGATATTGCAGAGTGGGTTCCTCTGATTCCCCCCTCCTCTCTCCGTGTGTCGTGGGACATGGTGCGGTTTCTCCAAAGGCGACATTTGGGACAATTTAAGAGTCGATGAGAAGCAAGCTCTCGCGGGTTGACAGAGAGGCAGCCGGATAGTGGTGTCCTCCAGGACCTTCTCTTTCAAAAAAAACCCTCGGTGGGTCGGCCTGTGAAAGCGAGGAGGTTAAAGACAAGAGTTAACAACTAGGCTCAGGAAGCTGATGCTTCTGGGAATCGGTCCAACTCGATTCTCTCCAAAAGAGAAAAAAAAACTGTTTAATAATTGATAAAAACATGAAGTGGACCCAAAAAAAGAAAGAGGCCTCCTTTGACAAATAGCCTGCTAACCATTGTGTGTGTCAGTGAGGAGTGATTACACTGATTGTTGCTGCACTGCTTCAATAGGACCATTGATTGCTGAGTTTTCATGTGTTTCGAGGTAATGGCCTCAATGGCTTCTAGAGGCTGGAACAAAAGCAAGGTTGGTCAGGCCGGATGAAGAGGTGTTTTTTTTTGTGTGAAGCAAGCCTGACTGTAATATGTTCTGACAACCGCCTTCAGATAATATAAGCAGTTGCGAGATACTTCTGTAGGAATAATGGATTTAGGTATTGTGTCTTGGGTTTTTTATTTGCACAACCTAAATTGGTCCTTAAATTGTCCGACATGATCCGACTCGATTAGCGGGATCCCACGGCAGCACAGTCAGTGAGCGCCACGCTGGTCCAAGCCTTTAACCCTTGGCTTTACTTCATTGGCCCAGTGGGGTCGTGAATTCGCTGGGCGTTCCTCAGGGCTCCGGCCCATCGTCCCAGCGGGAGATCCAGCCGACTGGCTCGGGACAAGGCCGGGGCCCGGAGACCCACGTTTGGAGATCCGGCTTGGCCTCACAAGGGGCAGAGCCTCTGCCTGCCCATCAGGTGATGGTGGGGGGGGTGGCAGTGGTACCGGAGGGGGGGGGGGGGATGGGCGGAGGGGGGGGTGGGGTCAGAGGGGAGGGGGCCATGGGCGGAGTCCCCTTGCAGTGGCTGAACCGCTATATCGAAAGCGTTTCACCTTCCGCTGGGTTTCGGCTCTCGGGAAAACAGGGTTGGCAACTGTGGCCGGATTCCTGAAGGTTTCATCACATGGCCCTCCCACCCCCACGGTTCCGCCATTGGTCACCCAACATGTCCATCCTCACGATGCCCCGCCTTCCCAAATAGAAAGCAAAAGACCCACCCTTACCCGATTGGATGATTTTTGGCTTGTCACTCAAACAGCCTTTTGTCCCGTCTCCAATATTTTTTGCAACCAATGAGCAGAAGTGTTTAAAAGAAAATGGAATATTAGCACATTTTTTTTTAGTGCCTCAATGATTTTTCCGTGGGATGCTTGTAGCAGTGTGCACGAGATTCACCTTCAATTCCTGGTGACTCCAGGCCAACCCTGGAGGGGTGACGACCCTAATTTGGGAATCACCTTCCGCGGGCCATCCAGCACTGCCTTTGGCGGTTTGTTTTATGTCCCGCACCTTCTTACACGGTCAGTCTCCTGACTCCTCGTCCAACTGCTACTCAACTATATACCGCAGCGGCTGGTAAGCCGTTCTCTGTTACATTTGAACACTTGCAATGTTCGATTGACAAACTTCCATCCTTCATCCTTCACACTTGCAGCCCAAGGCACCAACCTCCTGCTCTTTAGTCCCTTCGCTTATCAAGAGGAAAGCGTTATTTCTGGCAGTCTGACTCACCAATGGTCCTTCGCTACTTCGGGAAGCATTCTTCACTTCCACAGTAAATTGAGGATGCCCGTTGTGATTTATCAAGCGGGCAAAAGTTGTGCTGCGCTTGCTCCCGGCACAAACTGGGAGTGGGTGTCGGGAAAGTGCACACTCCCAACCCATCCTCTGCCATCCATCATGGACAGGTAGAGTTTACAGTTCACGATTCCCAGTGTCCACCAGGAATGGATTCAGCAGATATTTCATTCCGGGAACCCAACCACTACCAAATAAGCATATATTTATTTATTCATTCACAGGACATGGGTGTCGCTGACATGGCCGGCATTTATTGCCCATCCCTAATTGCCCCTTGAGAAGGTGGTGGTGAGCCGCCTTCTTGAACCGCTGCAGTCCGTGTGGTGAAGGTGCTCCCACAGTGCTGTTAGGGAGGGAGTTCCAGGATTTTGACCCAGTGACGAGGGAGGATGGTGTGTGACCTGGAGGGGAACGTGGAGGTGGTGGTGTTCCCATGCGCCTGATGCCCTTGTCCTTCTAGGTGGTAGAGGTCGTGGGTTTGGGAGGTGCTGCCGAAGAAGCCTTGGCGAGTTGCTGCAGTGCATCTTGTAGATGGCATACACTGCAGCCACGGTGCGCCGGTGGTGGAGGGAGTGAGTGTTGAAGGTGGTGGATGGGGTGCCGATCAAACGGCCTGCTTTGTCCTGGATGGTGCTGAGTTTCTTGAGTGTTGTTGGAGCTGTACTCATCCAGGCAAGTGGAGAGTATTCCATCACACTCCTGACTTGCGCCTTGTAGAAAGGTGGAAAGGCTTTGGGGAGTCAGGAGGTGAGCCAGTCTTCGCAGAATACCCAGCCTCTGAACCTCCTATACTGGCCACGGTATTTATATAAAGGTTCTTTATCTGATTGAACCTTTGTTTATCAGGGGATCAGCAATTCGGTCAGGGGTTGAACCTCTGATGCCTGCACTAAAATAATTGTAGAGAAGTTAACCCTAAAGTGTTGGGTTGGTTACAGCCTTTCCTTCAGCTCCCACTGTTACCCATTGCGTGTAGCGAAATGCTCCTCTGTCACCCCAGTCTTCCCCCAGGGTTACAGGGAACATTGTTGGCAGCCAAGCCCTAGTATGGGAGGCGAGCGGGTGGGGAATGCGTGGGCAGTGACATCATTCATTGTGGAGAAGCCTCTTGCCCCATTTAGTTCAGTAGCAACTTCCACTGGGGTCGTTATGCTGCTTGATCCAGTGTGACGCTGTCTATAAAAAGAAATGCTCACGTTTCTAATATAATAACACTCCAGGGACTTGAGCACACAAAAATCTCGGCTGACACTCCAGTACAGTGCTGAGGGAGCGCCGCACTGTCGGAGATGCTGTCTTTTGGATGAGACGTTAAACCGAGGCCCCGTCTGCGCTCTCAAGTGGAAATAAAAGATCAGTATTTCGAAGAAGCGCAGAAGATCCCCGGTGCCCTGGACAATATTTATCCCTCAATCAACATATCAAGAAAACAGATTATCTGGCCATTATCACATTGCTGTGTGTGGGAGCTTGCTGTGTGCAAATTGGCTGCCGCGTTTCCCACAATACAACAGTGACTACACTCCAAAAGTGCTTCATTGGCTGTAAAGCGCTTTGAGACATCCGGTGGTCGTGAAAGGCGCTATATAAATCTAAGTCTTTCTTTCTTTCATATCTTGTTATCATCGGAACATCTCCGAGTTCTTCATACAGTGGGTCAAAGTGTGCCGTGCCGTGACTCCAGGTACGTAGGCTAAATACAGCCGTCATTTTGGACCAGTAATGTACCAAATAGAGTGAATTACTGGTTAACCTTTCTCTTTGGTTGCGTTGTTCGAAGGGAAAGCACTGGCGGGTTTTCCAGCAGAAACTCCTCTATTTTTTTTTTTCTCTTCAAATTGTGTCGATAGATCACTAATACGCACCAGAGCAGATGGTGCCTCAGTTTGATGTCTCATTTTAAAAGATGGCTCCTCCCAGATTGCAGAACTCCATCCGTGCTGCGTCAGCCTGGATTCTGTGCTCGGGTTTGGTTAAGGGTGTAATGTACGCACCGGTGAGCATGCTCAGAGGCTTGTAGAGCTGGTGCACTGTGAGTGGCTCGGCCAGTCACGTGATGTTCACAAGACTCAATAAAACTCCAGTTAATTGAGTTCAGGTTCTCCACGATGAGACTGGTGGATAAACTGGTGGGATTGTTAAACCTTCGCTCATAAACCAGCCAGTTCTTTACAGCAAATGTGTAGCCGTGAATTCTTAAGCGAAGAACCCACGCAGCAAATACACTACAGTGATCTGATAGAAGTCTTTAAAATAGTGAAAGGGGGTTTGATAGGGTAGACGTAGAGAAGATTTTTCCGCTTGTGGAGGAGTTCAAAACTAGGGGTCATGAATAGAAGATAGTCACTGATAAATCCAAGAAGGAATTCAGGCAAAACTTCCTTTACCCAGAGAACGGTGAGGTTGTGGAGCTCGCTGCCACAGGGAGTGGTTGAGGCGAAAAGCGTAGAAGCATTCAAGGAGGAGCCGGATAAACACATGAGGGAGAAAGGAATGGAGGGCTATGGTGACCAGGCTGAGGTGAGGGAGGGCGAGAGCGAGAGGAGGCTGGTGTGGAGCATAAACACCGGCACGGACCCGTCGAGCCGAATGGCCTGTTTCTGCGCCGTATGTTACTGTGTGGTTCCGTGAGGCTCACGTTTGCAGTCGGCTCTCATGCTGAACATGTGGCAGTCGATTGATCCGTGCGGGGCGGGGTGACAGAAAACAGCACATGATCGGGTAGTTCTTTACAGCAAATGTGTAGCCGTGAATTCTTCAGCAAAGAACCCATGAAGCAGATCCCCGACTGAGGGGCTCAATTCAACGCAACTTTCTGACGTTGAGGATGGCCAATTGAGCGAAGCTGGCAAACAGCGAGATGTCCAAGTACCTTTCTTTATTGGGAGGCTTCCACTTCCTCCCGAGCAGGTCACCTGGAGAATGTCCTCGCCCTGCTTTGTAGCCTGCTCGCTTTCAATGGCAGTTGGATGCGGCTCAAATTGGGGAATTTTCCGCAATCCGCTGTAAGCTTGGATGGCGACCTAGTATTTGGGAAGCCGAGTGTAGCTGATTGGGCCTATCCCCCCCCCGCCCTTAGACTTTGAAGTCCTGTTCACCCATCGGTGCTCGATGACCGACATTAACCAACGCCTCAATTTTTAAAATTTCGCATTCTTGTTTTCAAATCCCTCCATGGCCTCGCCCCTCCCTATCTCTGTAATCTCCTCCAGTCCCACAACCCTCCGAGATCTCTCCGCTCCTCCAATTCTGGCCTCTTGCTCAAACCTGATTTCCATCGCTCCACCATTGGTGGCTGTGCCTTCAGCTGCCTGGGCCCTAAGCTCTGGAATTCCCTCCCTAAACCTCACCGCCTCGCTACCTCTCCTCCTTTAAAAATCCTCTTTAAAATCTGCCTCTTCGACCAAGCTTTTGGTCACCTTGGCTTCTTATGTGGCCCGGTATCAAATTTTGTCTGATGTGCACTCCTGCGAAGCACCTTAGGATGTTCCACTATGTTAAAGGCGCTATAGAAATGCAAATTGTCGTCGTTGTGGGAGCTGTGACCACTCTTGGTTGAAAAATCTCGCTGCAAAATGACCTCTTTCAATAAATGTCCCCAAAATACTTCCTGCAGTCTCTTACTTTCAGTTATTTACATTCTCTTCCTGTGACTCAGTGACAAAGTGCCAGTTCAGATTAGAGTTAAGCACTATAGCCTGGGGGCAAAAGCCTGTTCTGAAGCCGCTCTAAGTTATGTCGAGTGTGTTGGGCGACATCATGCCTTTGTGACACGGAGAGCAACATTGGGCCTATGCATTCTCCTTCCTGTCAGTGTCAGCTGTGGCTCAGTGGGCAGCACCCTCGCCTCTGAGTCAGAAGGTCGTGGGTTCGAGTCCCACTCCAGAGACGAGCACATAAATCCAGGCTGACACTCCAGTGCAGTGCTGAGGGAGCGCTGCATTGTTGGAGGTGCTGTCTTTCAGATGAGACGTTAAACCGAGGCCCCGTCTGCCCTCCCAGGTGCACGTAAAACATCCCACGGCACTATTTTGAGGAAGAGCAGGGGAGTTATCCCCGGTGTCCTGGGGCCAGTATTTATCTCTCAATCAACATAACAAAAAAACATAATCTGGTCATTATCACATTGCTGTTTGTGGGAGCTTGCTGTGCGCAAATTGGCTGCCGCGTTTCTCCTGTAAATCCAGAAGCTGTTTCTTCTCCACAATGCAGCACTCGCTCAGTATTGGCTCCACTATCGGCGGCCATGCCTTTTACCTGTTTAGGCCCTAAACTCTGGAATTCCGTCCTGAAACCACTCCAACTCTTCAGATGTTCCTTAAAACATACTTCTTTGACCAAGCTTTTGGTCACCTGCCCTAATTTCTCCTTATGTGGCTTGGTGTCAAATTTTATGTTTCAGTACTCCTGTGAAGCGCCTTGGGACGTTTTACTACGTTAAAGGTGCTATATAAATACAAGTTGTTGTTGTTGTTGTATACCCGGTGTATCCACACTGGTCATGTACAACACACCCCCTCAGACCTGTTTTAGACACTTGTGTTCAGGGGAGCGTGAGCTGGTGTGCCTTTATAACTATTTCATTCAGCAAATAAGATGTTTTTTTTATCTGACTCAACCTCAGAACTACAAGAGAACAAACACTCGATGCTGGAATCCTGGCTTGGAGCACAGCAACATCAGCAGAGCAAGGCACGGGACAGATGCTCCATGAAATCTACTGCGCCTCTTCAGCATTCCCATCCCTGCCTAATAACCCACTAAATAAACAGCAACACAACAAGCAAGCACTCTGTTGTGTCCCTGGGTGGAATTGGAAGAACGTTTTATCAACAGTAGCCAGCGAGAGCCCAAACTGTCTCGCTGGCTGCCAGGGTAAAGCCATGGCTGTTTTTTTATGCCCAGACACCGGCTCATTGCTGAAGTAGCCTCCAGGGTCCAGCGCCTCGAATCCGGCAACCTCGGGGCTGAGACCGTGCCGGTTCTCGGATTGTTCCGGATTTCGGACAAGAAAATCAATAAAATCAGCCGGCCTATCTTAGGCTTATTTGAATGCCTAAGAGAAACCAGAAACACGCAAAGTAGAATAAAAGTCCACAGGTACCACACGTGCGAAATCCAGAATCCTCGGGACCGAATCCGCGCCGGGTTTTGCCGGACTTCGGACCTCGCCGCGGACCGAATCCGTGCCGGATTTTATATCTTGCCGGATTTCGGACCTCGCCGCCCGCAGATCCTCCGCTCCTCGCCAAAATGTCCGTTTTTCATAATTCCGGATTTGGGACGCTGCACCTGTATTATGGTACGGTGAATATAAGGATAAAATAATATGCATTTCTCTACGGTCACCTCTTCCCTTCGCCAAGGCTCGGACCGATCGCACGGCATTTAAAACATAGCGACGAAGCCGATGACTAGACCGTCCTGCCGGTGTTTTGGACAATAATTCCGGGTTTTATTTTTTACTGAATGTCAAATGGGATTTTCTCAAATGTCCGGTTTTCAGACAATTGCGATTTTCGGACAGCCAGATTTGAGACATTGTACCTGTGTGTGTGCGTGCGTGTGTGTGTATATATATTATATATTATATATAGGAGGCTCCCGAGGTATGGGAAATGGTCCACGGTGTCCAGGGCCGCGCCGTGGATCTTGGTGACATAGAAACATAGAAAATAGGTGCAGGAGCAGGCCATTCAGCCCTTCTAGCCTGCACCGCCATTCAATGAGTTCATGGCTGAACATGAAACTTCAGTACCCACTTCCTGCTTTCACGCCATACCCCTTGATCCCCCGGGTAGTAAGGACTTCATCTAACTCCCTTTTGAATATATTTAGTGAATTGGCCTCAACTACTTTCTGTGGTAGAGAATTCCACAGGTTCACCACTCTCTGGGTGAAGAAGTTTCTCCTCATCTCGCTCCTAAATGGCTTACCCCTTATCCTTAGACTGTGACCCCTGGTTCTGGACTTCCCCAACATTGGGAACATTCTTCCTGCATCCAACCTGTCCAAACCCGTCAGAATTTTAAACGTTTCTATGAGGTCCCCTCTCACTCTTCTGAACTCCAGTGAATACAAGCCCAGTTGATCAAGTCTTTCTTGATAGGTCAGTCCCACCATCCCGGGAATCTGGGGGGCAGTGCTGTGCGGTGAGGACAGGTTGGTGGAGGACCTTTGTCTTACGGATGTTTAGCGTAAGGCCCATGCTTTCATACGCCTCAGTAAATATGTCGACTATGTCCTGGAGCTCAGCCTCTGTGTGTGCACAGACGCAGGCATCGTCCGCGTACTGTCGTTCGACGACGGAGGTTGGGATGGTCTTGGACCTGGCCTGGAGATGGCGAAGGTTGAACAGCTTCCCACTGGTTCTGTAGTTTAGTTCCACTCCAGCGGGGAGCTTGTCAACTGTGAGGTGGAGCTTGGCAACGAGGAAGATTGAGAAGAGGGTCGGGGCGATGACGCAGCCCTGCTTGACCCCAGTCTGGACAAGAGCAGGCTTTGACAACGAGATCCAACACCGCCTCCAGTGCACCAGTGCAGCCTTCGGTCGCCTGACGAAAAGAGTGTTTGAAGACCAGGCCCTCAAAACTGTCACCAAGTTCATGGTCTACAGGGCTGTAGTAATACCCGCCTCCTACATGGCTCAGAGACGTGGACCATGTACAGTAGACACCTCAAGTCGCTGGAGAAATACCACCAACGATGTCTCCGCAAGATCCTACAAATGGGGTACTGAAGTTGCATGTTCATTCATGAACTCATTGAATGGCGGTGCAGGCTCGAAGGGCCGAATGGCCTACTCCTGCACCTATTTTCTATGTTTCTATGTAAATCCCCTGGGCGGACAGACACACCAACATTAGCATCCTCGTCCAGGCTAACATCCCCAGCATTGAAGCACTGACCACACTCGCTCAGCTTCGCTGGGCAGGCCACATTGTTCGCATGCCAGACACGAGACTCTCAAAGCAAGCGCTCTACTCGGAACTCCTACACGGCAAGCGAGCCCCAGGTGGGCAGAGGAAACATTACAAGGACCCCCTCAAAGTCTCCTTGATAAAATGCAACATTCCCACTGACTCCTGGGAGTCCTTGGCCATAGACCGCCCTAATTGGAGGAAGTGCATCCGGGAGGGCGCTGAGCTCCTCGAGTCTCGTCGCCGAGAACATGCAGAAATCAAGCGCAGGCAGCGGAAGGAGCGTGCGGCAAACCAGTTCCACCCACCCTTTCCCTCAACCACTGTCTGTCCCACCTGTGACAGGGACTGTGGTTCTCGTATTGGACTGTTCAGCCACCTAAGGACTCATGCTAAGAGTGGAAGTGAGTCTACTATGATGATGATGATGATGATATATATCGCGCCCTGCCCGTGTGTCTTTGAGAGGAGATGCTCTATAAAGGAGTGAGCTGTGCATCAGGTTTCCCACGATTGATGAAGTGGTGATCACCTCTGGATCTCCATATTACAGAACAAGGATGGAGAGGCACTGGTGGTGGCACAAAAATGATTCACAAGGATGATCTCAGGACTGAGAGGCTAGAACCATAAGGAAAGGCTGAACATGCTGGGGTGCCTTGCTATCGAAACGAGAAGGCCGAGAGGTGACCTGGATGAAGCCTTTAACATACCGAAGGGGTTTGATAGGGTCGACATGGAGAAAATGTTTCCATTTGTGGGGGAGTCCTAAACTAGCAGCCATAAATAAGAGAGTCACCAATAAACCCAGTAGGGAATTCAGGAAAAACGTCTTCACCCAGAGAGTGGTGAGAATGTGGAACTCGCTGCCACAGGGAGGGGTTGAGGCGAATAGTATCGATGCATTTAAGGGGAAGCTGGATAAACACATGAGGGAGAAGGGAATAGAGGGATATGCTGATGGGGTGAGATGAAGTAAAAGAAAATCTTGCATTTATATAGCGCCTTTCATGACCACCGGATGTCCCAAAGCGCTTTACAGCCACTGAAGTACTTTTTGAAGTGTAGTCACTGTTGTAATGTGGGAAACGCGGCAGCCAATTTGCACACAGCATGCTCCCACAAACAGCAATGTGATAATGACCCAGATAATCTGTTTTTTTAGTGATGTTGATTGAAGGATAAATATTGGCCAGGACACCGGGGATAACTCCTCTGCTCATCTTCGAAACAGTGCCTGCAGCTCAAGTCCCTGCAGTGGGACTTAAACCCACGGGACCTTCTGACTCAGAGGCGAGGGTGCTACCCATCATCAGAGGCAGTCCCTCGAACGAGGATGACTTGCTTCCACACCAAAAGGGATGAGTTCGCAGATGTTTCAATGAGGGACCTAACATTCCAGGTCCTGAACTACATGTTGAAGGGTGGAAGATGCCTGTGCGTGGATTTTTTTAACGTGGGGTGACCGTTGCACACCAGCCACCACACGGGCTTGACAGAGCTAGGTCTTGGTCCAGTGGCAAAGGTTAACCAAGACGACTGGAGACCAGCTCTGCTGCACGGACCTAGTGGGCGCACATATCGCAGTGCGGGCTGGGCCCGTGCTGCCCCTGGGCCCTCGTCTGCGACCCGTACCCTCATTTGCTGCACCTCTGCCACGATCTCTCGCCACACTTCTGCCACAAATGGTGCTGCCCACTGAACCACTGGCTGACACTCTCTAAAGTAGGACAGGTGTCGGCATGTGTGGAGCATAAATACCACAGACCTGTTGGGCTGAATGGCCTGTTTCTGTGCTGTAACTGCGATGTGGATAATCTAAGTGAGATACCAGGCCATCGGCTGCGGCCCTTGAATTCTTTCACCATCTCCTGATTTTTTTTTGTCGTGGGGCAAGTGCAGCCTACTGTGTGATTCTGGCTGCAGTCACACGCGGGTTTGGCAATCCAGCAACACAACTGCCAGCCAGCGACAGAGGCTATACTGCCACCGTTATGTTCTGCAGGCTTTCCTGTGGTGCCGCACCGCTGCAGTCCGGCCTCCGTAAGTCACACCCCCAGCTTTCGGTGTCGGGTGCTAAAATAATCTCCGTTTACAGCAGGCCGAGCTTGCTGCGCCAAGGTGAATGTGGCGGGAGAGGAGGGGGGTGGGAGGAGAGATTTTATATCCAGGCTGTTTCTCGCCCCCCCCCCCCCACACACACACACACGTGCAGGACTGTTTATTATCAGAGGGTTGGAGCTGAGGAAGGATGTTCTTGCTATTGAGGGAGTGCAGCAAAGGTTCACCAGACTGATTCCCGGGATGGCAGGGCTGACATATGAAGAAAGACTGGATCGACTAGGCTTATATTCACTGGAGTTTAGAAGAATGAGAGGGGATCTCATAGAAACATATAACATTCTGACGGGATTGGACAGATTAGATGCAGGAAGAATGTTCCTGATGTTAGGGAAGTCCAGAACCAGGGGTCACAGTCTAAGGATAAGGGGTAAGCCATTTAGGACCGAGATGAGGAGAAACTTCTTCACCCAGGGAGTGGTGAACCTGTGGAATTCTCTACCACAGAAACTTGTTGAGGCCAGTTCGTTGGATATATTCAAGAGGGAGTTAGATATGGCCCTTACGGCTAAAGGGGTCAAGGGGTATGGAGAGAAAGCAGGAATGGGGTACTGAAGTTGCATGATATTGGGGCAGGCTCGAAGGGCTGAATGGCCTACTCCTGCATCTATTTTCCATGTTTCTATGAGAGGTGAGGGGAGAGTGGGGAATGGGATGCAGTGCTACAGGGTGACGTGTGTGTGCTACAACAGTGAGTCACTGTCCTGCGTCACCAGTAATTCTCGTCTCCCTGCACATTGGTCCCTCAGCCTGTGTGCACAACTTTCCAGGCGCAGGCTTATATTTTTTAGGTATTATTTTTAAATATGTATACATATTTTTAAACTGGCACCAGACTCCATCTAGTGGCCTGTGAGTGCGCAGTGGCATTATACTAAACTGCTTGATGGGAGTTATATTTTCACCAGTGTGCACCCCATTCATGCCACGCGCAGGTCTAGTATTACATGGGACATGTGTGGCCATTGAAAAGCCTGACTCTCAGTGCAGAGGTGAGTTCATTCTCCCCCTCCTTCAGGTCTTCAGGTGGGGGCATAGCTCCCCCAGTGGCTCACTAGGTAACTGCAGCATGTGCGGTACAGCTCATGGCCAATTCCAGCAGACCTATTTTTCACCAAGCTTAAATACTGCGGATGCTGGAAATCTGAAATAAAAACCGACCATGCTGGAAACACTTAGCAGGCCGGGCAGCATCTGCGGAGCGAGGAATAGAGTTAACGATTCATGGTCTGTGACCCTTTGTCAGAAGTGGAACAGGTTAGAGAGGTAACAGGTTTTAAGCAGGGGCGTGGAAAGGGGGGAGGGGAGCAAGGAATAAAAGGGGAGGTCTGTGACAGGGTGGAAGGCAGGAGTGATTGAGAAACAAAAGGGATGGTACAAAGCAAATGGAGATGGAAAAGGGACAAGTGAAGAAACCAAAGCTGGGTCTCGAGGAGGTGTAAATGGGAATGGTAGAATCATCATCAGCTGCCTTCCGAAAGAAATGGGGGCAGAGGTTATGGTCCGAAATTGTTCACCTCAATGTTGTGCCAGAAGGCTGTAAAGTGCGTAATCGAAAGATCAGGTGCTGTTCATAAGAACATAAGAAATAGGAGCAGGAGTAGGCCATACGGCCCCTCGAGTCTGCTCCGCCATTCAATACGATCATGGCTGATCTGATCATGGACTCAGTTCCACTTCCCTGCCCGCTCCCCATAACCCCTTATCCCCTTATTGTTTAAGAAACTCTCTATTTTTGTCTTAAATTTATTCAATGTCCCAGCTTCCATAGCTCTCTGAGGCAGCGAATTCCACAGATTTAAACCCTCTGAGAGAAGAAATTTCTCCTCATCTCTGTTTTAAATGGGCAGCCCCTTATTCTAAGATTATGCCCCCTCGTTCTAGATTCCCCCATCAGTGGAAACATCTTCTCTGCATCCACCTTGTCAAGCCCCCTCATAATCTTATACGTTTTGATAAGATCACCTCTCTTTCTTCTGAATTCCAATGAGTAGAGGCCCAACTTACTCAACCTTTCCTCATAAGTCAACCCCCTCATCTCCGGAATCAACCTAGTGAACCTTCTCTGAACTGCCTCCAAAGCAAGTATATCCTTTTGTAAATATGGAAACCAAAACTGCACGCAGTATTCCAGGTGTGTCCTCACCAATACCCTGTATAGCTGTAGCAAGACTTCCCTGCTTTTATACTCTATCCCCTTTGCAATAAACGCCAAGATACTATTGGCCTTCCTGATCTTCGTTGAGCTTCGTTGGAACAGTGTAAGAGACTGAGGTCAGATTGGGAGTGGAGTGGAAAATTAAAGTGACAGGCCACCGGAAGCTTGGTTGGTGGGGGTGGGGAGCACTGTGTGGTACTGAGCCAGTGCAACCAGAAAGGTCTCTGATTTGATCCCTGGCCCATGTGGAGTTAGCTGCTCTATGGAGTATTGTGTACAGTTTTGGTCTCCTAACCTGAGGAAGGACATTCTTGCTATTGAGGGAGTGCAGCGAAGGTTCACCAGACTGATTCCCGGGATGGCAGGACTGACATATCAAGAAAGACTGGATCAACTGGGCTTGTATTCACTGGAGTTCAGAAGAATGAGAGGGGACCTCATAGAAACGTTTAAAATTCTGACGGGTTTAGATGCAGGAAGAATGTTCCCAATGTTGGGGCAGTCCAGAACCAGGGGTCACAGTCTAAGGATAAGGGGTAAGCCATTTAGGACCGAGATGAGGAAGAACTTCTTCACCCAGAGAGTGGTGAACCTGTGGAATTCTCTACCACAGAAAGTTGTTGAGGCCAATTCACCAAATATATTCAAAAAGGAGTTAGATGTAGTCCTTACTACTAGGGGGATCAAGGGGTATGGCGAGAAAGCAGGAATGGGGGATTGAAGTTGCATGTTCAGCCATGAACTCATTGAATGGCGGTGCAGGCTCGAAGGGCCGAAATGGCCTACTCCTGCACCTATTTTCTATATTTCTATGCCGTGGGCAGTACAAATGGTCACAGCATTTCCAGTCTGGTTGGGGTGGGGAGGTGGAAATTCATCCTGGGGCTTCTGTCTCCAATCATTATCCAGTGACCCCCGACCCCGCCACCTGTGCTGGAAAGTGAAAGCTTAATGCCAATAAAAGGACAGGATTGGGCTTGGGTGTGATGCTTACCTCGGTGGAATAGCGCTGTGGCATTCTGTCCCGGTTGACACTTGATGGGGTGGCTGCTCATCGACCGTACCCCAGCAAAGAGCCAGCGCCCCTAAGGTGAGGTGGGGTGGGAAGGAACCCTAAAGGCTCTCTGTGGCATAACACACAAGAATCGGAGATTCTACACCAGAATCTCGTTATGTTGTAATGGGCCCAATGTTTGACAATGTCGTCTTTGGCCTTGGTCAGACCCCATGTGGAGTACCGCGTTCAGTTCTGAGCATCACACCTCCAGGAAGGATAGATTGATCTTGGAGTGGGTGCAGTGCACCTTCACCAGGATGATACCGGGGCTAAAAGAATTTAATTATGAGGACATATTGCATAGACTAGGCTTGTATTCCCTGGAGTATCTAATTGAGGTGTTTAAAATGAGAAAGGGTTGAATCAGGTAGATAGAGAGAAACTATTTCAGCAACAACTTGCATTTATATAGCGCCTTTAACATAGTGAAACGTCCCAAGGCACTTCACAGGAGTATTATGGAACAAAAAATTTGACACCAAGCCACATAAGAAGAAATTAGGGCTGGTGACCAAAAGCTTGGTCAGAGAGGTAGGTTTTAAGGAGCGTCTTGAAGGAGGAAAGAGGGGTAGAGAGGCGGAGAGGTTTAGGGAGGGAGTTTCAGAGCTTGGGGCCCAGGCAACAGAAGGCACGGCCACCGATGGTGGAGCGATTATCAGGGATGCTCAAGAGGGCAGAATTAGAGGAGCGCAGACATCTCTGGGTGGGGGGTGTTGTGGGGCTGGAGGAGATTACAGAGATAGGGAGGGGGCGAGGGCCATGGAGGGATTTGAAAACAAGGATAAGAATTTTGAAATCGAGGCGTCGCTTAACAGGTTCCCATTCACACAAGCTCTTGGCATCTGCCCCATGGGAGGGCTAGGGATTCCACAGCAGTTCTGTCCGAAGGTGAAAGTTCTTTTTTTTAAAAACATAAATAGCAGAATGATTCCCCTGTTGCTGTCTGCCTCAGCCATCATTCGTCCTGTGATCAGAAAACTAACATTGTGGGTCCCACTTCTGCCCTCGTGTTTAAAGCAATTTTTTTATTTGTTCTTGGGATGTGGCAAATGCCAGCATTTATCACCCATCCCTAATCGCCCTCGAGAAAGTGATGGTGAACCGCTGCAGTCCGTGTGGTGAAGGTGCTCCCACAGTGCTGTTAGGGAGGGAGTTCCAGGATTTTGACCCAGCGACGATGGAGGAACGGCCGATATATTTCCAGGTTAGGATGGTTGTGTGACTGGGAGGGGAACGTGGAGGTGGTGGTGTACCCATGCGCCTGCTGCCCTTGGCCTTCTAGGGGGTAGAGGTCGTGGGTTTGGGAGGTGCTGCTGAATTTGCAGTGCATCCTGTAGATTCTTTTTCAATTTACCACCCAGTCCCTTAAAAATAAGTTGACCAGGTGAAAGCCTGCTCCTTTCCATTTTTCCCTGGTCCAGCAGTGTCCGAGTCGGCCTCACCAACACTCGTGTTAGTCTGCAGGGAGGCAGTATTGGATCAGGGTGCAGTGGACGATCATTTTCTTCGAGGGGAGCGGGAATAGATTTCTGCTTTGTTAAAGCAGATCCCTATGACAAAAGAGAGGAGAATTATATTCTTTAATCTGGAAATATTAATCAAAACATCAGCAGAGCATTTCTTTCGCTCTGACCAATTTATTTTTTGGCTTCTAAAGTTGACTGTCGTGGCCACCAGTATTTGGTCCGTAGCATCTCTTGCGCATCCCCAATTTTAATCCAACGTTGGCGGCCGTGCCTGGGTCCTAAGCTCTGGGGACTCCTTAAACATCTCCCACCTCCCTCCCTCTCCTCCTTAAAACCTACCTCGTTGAACGAAAGAGTTGCATTTCTATAGCAACCTTTCATGACCTCCGAACTTGCCAAAGGGCTTTATAACCAATGAAATGCAGTTGTCACTGTTGTAATGTAAGAAACATTCGAGCAACCTGTACTAATATCTCTGTGGCTCAGTGTCAACTGTTGTCTGATTACCTTGCTGTGAAGCACCGTGGGACATTTTTACGGTGTTGAAGACGCTATATAAATGCAAGTTGTTGTTGTATAGCTGACGACAGTCGGCACGGAAATTAAAATTAGAACTGCGTTGTCGAAAGGCATCAAAAAGGCAGCAGTTTGGCTGTTTTAGTTTCTTTATCTGAGACGAGAAATCTGGTTTTAGTTGAGCAGCCTTGACTTTTTCACCCCATTTCCAATCCTTGTTTATCATCTTGACAGAATAGGTGCAGTCTCTTCACCATTAGAGCTCTCCGTCAAAGGCGTGCGCGAGAGAGACTCAGTCCTCATCTGGACACTGCATAGCTGTCTCTTGCAGCTGGATTAAATTTTTGCCGGTTTGTTGAGAATTCTGCTACGTTCATCATCATCATCATAGGCAGCCCCTCAGAATCGAGGAAGACTTGCTTCCACTCTTAAAATGAGTCCTTAGGTGGCTGAACAGTCCAATACGAGAGCCACAGTCCCTGTCACAGGTGGGACAGACAATCATTGAGGGAAAGGGTGGGTGGGACAGATTTGGTTTCTGCATGCTCTCGGCGATGAGACTCGTGCTCAACACCCTCCCAGATGCACTTCCTCCACTTAGGGCGGTCTTTGGCCAGGGACTCTCAGGTGTCAGTGGGGATGTTGCACTTTATCAGGGAGGCTTTGAGGGTGTCCTTGTAGCGTTTCCGCTGCCCACCTTTGGCTCGTTTGCCGTGAAGGAGTTCCGAGTAGAGCGCTTGCTTTGGGAGTCTCGTGTCTGGCATGCGGACAATGTGGCCTGCCCAGCGGAGCTGATCGAGTGTGGTCAGTGCTTCAATGCCGGGGATGTTAGCCTGGACGAGGATGCTAATGTTGGTGCGTCTGTCCTCCCAGGGGATTTTCAGGATCTTGCGGAGACATTGTTGGTGGTATTTCTCCAGCGACTTGAGGTGTCTACTGTACATGGTTCATGTCTCTGAATCATACAGGAGGGCGGGTATTACTACAGCCCTGTAGACCATGAGCTTGGTGGTAGATTTGAGGGCTTGGTCTTCGAACACTCTTTTTCTCAGGCGGCCGAAGGCTGCACTGGCGCACTGGAGGCGGTGTTGGATCTCGTCGTCAATGTCTGCTCTTGTTGATAAGAGGCTCCCGAGGTATGGCCAGAGTCCTCTGCTACTTTACAGCCCAGTGAAGTCCTGAGGCCTAGAAGTGTTCTTCTCCACTTTGAATCTCCCACTTGATCCCTGCGATCTCGTCATCCTCCCCCCGACCCCTGATCCCACAACCAGTCTTGCTACCAACTCGGGCGTTGTCTTTTTACAGCGGAGTTTTGATACGTCCCTTCCGGGGTTATAACGCGACTGTGAACCCATTCACTTCCACTCCCTGGTGTCGAGGGATTTTTAATGGGTGCACATACATAATAAATAGGAGCAGGAGTCGGCCATTCAATAAGATCATGGCTTTTATGATCCTAGCCTCAACTCCACTTCCCTGCCCGCTCCCCATAACCCCTTATTTCCTTATCGCTCAAAAATCTGTCTATCTCCGCCTTAAATATATTCAATGACCCAGCCTCCACAGCTCTCTGGAGCAGAGAATTCCACATATTCACGACCCTCTGAGAGAAGAAATTCCTCCTCCGTTTTAAGTGGGCGGCCCCTTATTCTGAGACTATCGTGACATCGTCATTCCTGGCCAGAATGGCGCTGATTGGGTAATTCGCCCGTCAATCACACCTGGAGACCCCCACTGATGTAAATGGCTGGGATTGGTTTAATGCACATAATTTGCAGAACATTGAAACATAGGAACAGGAGCGGGCCATTCAGCCCCTCGAACTTGTTCCGCCATTCTGTGAAATGGCTGATCTGTGACCTAACTCCATCTACCTGCCTTTGACCCATATCCCTTACCTATCAATTTCTGATTTAAATTTATAGCATAAGCTGTGGAGGCTGGGTCATTGAATATATTTAAGGTGGCGATAGACAGATAAGAGAGTCGAGGGTTTTGGGGAGCGGGCGGGGAAGTGGAGTTGAGGCCAGGATCAGATCAGCCATGATCTTATTGAGTGGCAGAGCAGGCTCGAGGGGCCATAAATGACCGCTCATGGAAGAGATTTCCTAACCTCCCCGTTCCTTTGTGTGTAGGTGTGTTTCCTCAATTCTCTCCTGAAAGTACTGGCTCTAATCTTTAGACTAAGCCCCCCCTAGTCACTCAGAGAATTGTGAACCTGTGGAATTCTCTACCACAGAAAGTTGTTGAGGTCCGTTCGTTAGATATATTCAAAAGGGAGTTAGATGTGGCCCTTACGACTAAAGGGATCAAGGGGTATGGAGAGAAAGCAGGAATGGGGTACTGAGGTGAATGATCAGCCATGATCATATTGAATGGTGGTGCAGGCTCGAAGGGCCGAATGGCCTACTCCTGCACCTGCATTCCATGTTTCTAGTCCTGGACTCCCCAACCAGCAGAAATAGTTCCTCTCTATTTACCCCATCAGTTCCCCTTAATAGCTTACTCCGTAAGATACTGTACCCTTGGGGAAGTGGGTGTCTGACTTGATACAGTACTTGATGCATTGTGGCCTACTCCTGCACCTATTTTCTATGTTCTCCTCACTGCATTTTATTTTGGAGAAATCCCCCTGCTTTTATTGGGCGACGTTGCTGCAGTTTTGGTCATGAGTTCTGTTATGTATGTAAACATTGTAACTGTGTAAGACTTGCCACCAGAGGGCGCACCTGTTGGAGGCCCACGGGTCACCTGCACACCTCGTGCAAGCGAGTACAAAAGGTTGTCTGCCATGCTGCTTCGGCACTCTGGAGTTTTATTAAAGAGACTAAGGTCACATCAGTTTTAGCTCACAGTACTCAGTCTTGTGGAGTTTTTCCATACCTAACCAGTTTGGTTCGCAGAGACTTTTTTTTTTAAATATAAAAAAAGAATAGATTCTGTAAATAGACTTTGTTTGCTTTGCTGTTTGCTGAGTGAATAGACTCCGTTGTAAAATCGACTGCTGCGGTTCCTGCCAGAAGTCCCCACCCTGCCTCCGCCTCCAACTCATTGGCTGACGCGGTGGTGGCAGTAAGCACTCTGCGTTTTATGATGAGGCAATCGCAGCCACTTCTATTCATCCATTGGTAACAAAGAAACGGGTTTGCACCTCCCGCTTTTCGTGTGTTTTCACCGCTGCGGTGACCTCCTGCGCGAAATTCAGCTCTTTTGTCATTTTATTTTTGGAGTGGACCGAAAGTCGGTCATGATGGGGGCGGCCATTCGATCGCAAATCAGCGGTCACTCGACGGTAAGCGCACTAGAGGGGTGGAAGCGGAGCTGGACAGAGTCTCCGTCGCTGTTGCTCAGCAACCTGCCGCTGATGACATCATGATGCTTGTGCATCGCCACGTCGCTGCCCCTTCACTGAAGGGGGAGGGCCGCTTCCAGCTCCGCCATTATTTTAGTTCGGTGCACTGGGCCACCGGGGTGGGTTTCGGCCGGGCCAGCGGGCCTGGCACTCGAGGGGGCGACCCGACCGAACCCGGGGGGGGGGGGGGGAGTGGGGGGCATAATTGTCGGGGCCAACCTGGGCATGTATGTCGCACACACTTCAAACACAGTGCACCGACAGAAAAAGCTGTCCGAAGATTTTTGTCGCTGAATTTGGCCGGAGGTGCGGGAGATCGGTGGTGCGCGCTTTGATGACGCACTTAGGAAGGTCGGAGGTCGGGGCCGCCAGAAAAACCACCACCTAGAATTCCGCTGGCGGTGGCCATTCCGATCGCAAATCAGCGGTCACTTGACGGTAAGAGGCCTTTTCGGGAGGCTGAATTTCGGCTCCACTTTTGCTCTTGCGTTGGCAGTGTGTGTATGGAGCTCCCTCCTGTCACAATCCAGGGAGTTATGATGCCGGGATGAGCAATAAATAATGTCAGACTCCGTAAGTTACTGCACCCTTGGGAAGTTGGGTGTTGGGTTTGATACAGTGCTCGATGTATTTAAGGGGAAGCTGGATAAACACACGAGGGGGAAAGGAATAGAGGGATATATTGATGAGGTGCGATGTATGTAGGAGGGGTGGGAGGACTCGTGTGGAGCATAAACACCGCCACGGACCAGTGGGGCTGAATGGCCTGTTTCTGTGCTGTACATTAGTTGTAATTATGCAAATTGGGTCCCTTACTGTCCTTCGCAATCTCCTGCAATGTAGGCTTGTTAATCAAATCATCAACTGCTCTGGCTGCCTGTCCGTGAGATGGGCTCTGGTTAATACAAGAAGATTTTATGTGGATGACGTATATTGTGTAAAAGCTGTCCGTGCACTTCATTGAAACGTATAAAATTCTTCAAGGGCTTGACAGCGTAGATGCTGAGAGGTGCAATTTCCCCGGGTAATTTCCCTTCTGTAACCAGTTCGGGGCGGGCTGGGAGAATAGCGAACACAGTACAGGCCAGGACTGGAAAATGGGACCTTCCTGGCCTGTGTCACCAAAAAAATAGAAAAGGAAAGATTTGCATTTCTATAGCGCCTTTCAGCACCACCACCGGATGTCTCAAAGCGATTTACAGCCAATGCAGTACTTTTGGAGTGTAATTATTATTGTAATGTAGGAAACGAGCAGCCAATTTGCGCACAGCAAGCTCCCACAAACAGCAACGTGATAATGCCCAGATAATCTGTTTTATTTGTTATAAGAACATAAGAACATAGGAACATAAGAATTAGGAACAGGAGTAGGCCATCTAGCCCCTCGAGCCTGCTCCGCCATTCAACAAGATCATGGCTGATCTGGCCGTGGACTCAGCTCCACTTACCCGCCCGCTCCCCGTAACCCTTAATTCCCTTATTGGTTAAAAATCTATCTATCTGTGATTTGAATACATTCAATGAGCTAGCCTCAACTGCTTCCTTGGGCAGAGAATTCCACAGATTCACAACCCTCTGGGAGAAGAAATTCCTTCTCAACTCGGTTTTAAATTGGCCTCCCCGTATGTTGAGGCTGTGTCCCTTAGTTCTAGTCTCCCCGACCAGTGGAAACAACCTCTCTGCCTCTGTCTTGTCCATCCCTTTCATTATTTTAAATGTTTCTATAAGATCACCCCTCATCCTTCTGAACTCCAACGAGTAATGACCCAGTCTACTCAATCTATCATAAGGTAACCCCCTCATCTCCGGAATCAGCCTCGTGAATCGTCTCTGTACCCCCTCCAAAGCCAGTATATCCTTCCTTAAGAAAGGTGACCAAAACTGCATGCAGTACTCCAGGTGCGGCCTTACAAATACCCTGTACAGTTGCAGCAGGACCTCCCTGCTTTTGTACTCCATCCGTCTCGCAATGAATTATGTTGATTGAGGGATAAATATTGGCCCCAGGACACCGGGGATAACTCCCCTGCTCTTCTTCGAAATAGTGCCGTGGGATCCATTTGAGAGAGCAGAAGAGGCCTCGGTTTAACGTCTTATCCGAAAGTCAGCACCTCCGACAGTACAGCACTCCCTCAGTACTGCACTGGGAGTGTCAACCTAGATTTCTTTTGTGGTGAAATCCCTGGAAGTGGGACTTTGAACCCACAACCGTCTGACTCGGAGGCGAGAGAGTGTTGCCCACTGAGCCACAGCTGACATTGGACACTGGCAAAGGGCATGTTACTCACCAACTGGAGCACAGTTCGGATTATCAGTCAGTCTGCCGGAGTTAAGGATTGGCAGGAAGATAGTCCTGTTCGATTTTGATGGATTTTCTGGTACAGTTATTTCAGGGGTGGTGCAGTGGGCTTTGCTGAGCAATGAGACGAAATGTTCTTCTCACTATCTATCAGCTGTAAGAGTCTTAAATGGTATGGGTCCCTTCCAACTTTCCTTCCCCTCGTTCAGAAGATGTTCCAGTGTCTGGTCCCCCCCCATCGAGACAGGAGCCTCAGCTTCTCCACACACCCCGACACTGGATTCTTTTCCATTCTTCATCACAGGGCCAATCAAACGAGGGGTGGGCGATTGGTCAGTGGGTGGCAGAACGCCAGTGACTATTGAGCAATAAAACGGCTGGGCTTGGGCATTGCCCTGTGTACAGGGGGGCAGCAGCATTGTAAACGCTTCCATGAGCCTTGCTTCCCATGGTTAATATCCCTACTGGAATTGGAAACCAGGCTGACTTCTCTCTTCCCACCACCCTTTAAGAAATGCAGCATGTACGATCTGGTCAGCATCCACCCGAGACTCTGACAACAACAACAACTTGCATTTATATAGCGCCTTTAATGTGGTGAAATGTCCCAAGGCTCTACACAGGAGCCACATAAGGAGAAATGAAGGCAGGTGAACAAAAGCTTGGTCAAAGAGGTCGGTTTTAAGGAGCGTCTTAAAGGAGGAAAGAGAGGCGGAAAGGTTTAGGCAGGGAGTTCCGGAGCTTGGGACCCAGGCAAGAATGTGGGAGGCCAGCTGAAGGCACAGCCACCAGTGGTTGAGCGATTATAATCAGGGATGCTCAAGAGGGCAGAATTAGAGGAGCGCAGACATCTCGGGGTGGGGGGCGGGGGGGGGTTGTGGGGCTGGAGGAGATTACAGAGATAGGGAGGGGCGAGGCCATGGTGAGATTTGTAAACAAGGATGAGAATTTTGAAATCGAGGCGTTGCTTAACCGGGAGCCAATGTAGGTCAGCGAGCACAGGGGGTGATGGTTGAGCGGGACTTGGTGCGAGTTGGGGCACAGACAGCAGAGATTTGGATCACCTCGAGTTTACACAGGGTAGAATGTGGGAGGCCAGCCAGGGGTATGTCTGAAGCAAAGTCTGGACCATTGAGCTGAATACCAGTTGGAGGCTTCACAATATGCTGAGCCTCACAGTGTAGGAGCTCCTGTCAAAGTACGCCATCAATTGGTGACTCATTCAGGTACGAAGGAGAGAGCGTATTTGATGGTTCAAAGGTACGTGATTAAACATGGCTCATTGAGAGCTGGGCTGTCACTCAGGATTTGTGTGTGTGGGTTCTTTTCTGCTCGTGATCAGTGCAGTTTACTCAGACTTGATCCTCCAGCTCGAGAAGGTTAGTGTAGCATCAGCTGTGGCTCAGTGGGTTCACTCTCGCTTCTGAGTCAGAAGGTCGTGGGTTCAAGTCCCACTCCAGAGCCCCAAGCACAAAAATCCAGGCTGACGCTCCCAGTGCAGTGCTGAGGGAGTGCTGCACAGTCGGAGGTGCCGTCTTTCAGTGGAGTCGTTAAACCGAGTCTGTCTGCTCGGGTGAACGTGAAAGATCCCATGGCATTATTGCGAAAAAAGCAGGAGAGTTATCCCTGGTGTTCTGGTCAATAATTTATCCCTCAATCAACACCACTAAAAAAGGAATTATCTGATCATTGTCACATTGCTGTTTGTGGGAGCTTGCTGTGCTCAAATTGGCTTCTGTGAGTCCTACATTGCAACATTAACTGCACTTCAAAAGTACTTAATTGGCTGTAAAGTGCTTTGGGACAATCCAGAGGTCGTGAAAGGCGCTATATAAATACAAGTCTTTCTTTTTCGTATAAGGTTGTTGCACAGTGAGATCTTGGATAGATTGGGCTGTGCAGGGAGGTGACAAAACGTTGGAAAGAATTGTTACTGCAGCCCCTCCAACAGCTTAAATGAATAAAAGTGCTGGGCCTTGCCTTGTAGGGCTCAGCGTCACATCACTCTGGCCGGGGCAGCAGTTGGAGTGCCATGATTGGCCTCAGCACCCTGGGCGAGGCCTGCAGCAAAGAATGTTGGCAGAGTTGCTCACTCCCGATAGCCATTCCGTGACGCACTGCTGGGAAAGTGTTTGGGATGCCGCGTTAGAACAGGGACAGTCTCGGCTGTGATGCCCTTCACAGTCAAAGAGCCTGCTGACAACTCGCCGCCTCTTTTCTTAGGCAGTTCCCTCGGAGTCGAGGATGACTTGCTTCCACACATTATACGAGTTCTCGGGTGACTGATGAGACCAATGCGGGACCTACAGTCTCTGTCACAGGTGGGGCAGAGGGTGGTCGGAGGAAACGGGTGGCTGGGGGGGGGCTTGGGTTGCCGTGCGCTCCTTCCGCTGTTTGCGCTTGGCCTCCGCGTGCTCCCGGCGAAGAGACTCGAAGTGTTCATCGCCTTCCCGGATGCTTCTCCTCCACTTTGGGCGACCTTGGGCCAGAGATTCCCAGGTGTCGGTGGGGGATGTTGCACTTTTTCAAGGAGGCCTTGAGGGTGTCCTTGAAACGTTTCCTCTGCCCACCTGGGGCTCGCTTGCCGTGTCGGAGCTCCGAGTAGAGTCTAGGTTGGCGTTGAAGAAGGTGGGTGAGGTGCCAGAGGGCCAGCGAAACAGTGGGCAACCAACAACGTTGCAGTAGGGTTGGCTCGATTTTCCCCCCCCTTCTGCCCTTGGAGAATTTTGGATCCATCACTGGCTGCTTGTCAAAATGGAGTCCCATCTCCATGGAAACGCTTTGTGCTGGTGATCCATCCCGTCGACCGCGGCTGGGCCCTTTGCGATCGCTCGAAGTGTGAAGAGGCTGATTCACAGCGAGCCGTAATGTGATGTGATTCCTTGCATACATACAGACTCCCGAGAGTCCAGCAGCCCCACCGAGAGCGTTGCGCTTGAGCAGGAAATCCAAGTAGCGCGCGCCAGTTTACACTGCGATCGATTTAACCGGACTGGAAGCTCGCTTGAACATCCTATCCCTGTTAGAGCAACGAGAGAGGTCAGGAGCGGTCTTGGACCAGGAATTAAAATGCAGGGTTTTGTGCTGTACGCATGTGAACTCAGGGAGAGAGAAAGAGAGCCTTGTGTTGTTAATGCACCAGAGCGTTTAAGTATAATTTTGCCTTTGAGAGCGTGGCGCTTTTGTGAACGACTTAACAGTTCAGTTATTTTTTCTCTGTTCCCCCTGTCACTGTGCAGAGTGGTGGATGTGACAGGGAAGTGTCACAATGTTTTCAGTCATCTCAATCCATCTCAAATGGTTCTTGTTAAAGCCGAGCGCTGCCGTGCGAGGGAATGCCTTGGAATTCCTCGTGTAGCCTATCCCCGGGGTTTCCGTGGTGATGGATGATGCGCGTCGTGCGGCCCTTGTGGCTGTGTGGGGGGGGGTTTGGGAAGGGGTGGCTCTTTGACCCCGCGGCATTTATGTAGCGCCGATAACGCAGCGCTGTGCGTCCCAAGGCGCTCCGCGGAGGGGTGAGGAGAACGGGACAGCGAGCCGCAGGGGGAGATTGGTCAGTGAGGCGGGTTTGAAGGCCAGGCTGAAAGAAGGAGAGCGGACTTTTTTCATCCGTCAAGAACAGCAACTCGCCACGGCGTCTCCGACAGCACCTCCCGAACCCCGCGACCTCTACCACTGAGAAGGACAAGGGCGCACGGGGCCACCATCGCCTCCCGAGGTCCCCTCCGAGTCACGCACCATCCTGACTTGAAAATATGTCGGCCGCTCCTTCATCGTCGCCGGGTCAAAATCCCGGAACTCCCTCCCTAACAGCACTGTGGGAGCACCTTCTCTCCACAGGACTGCAGCGGTTCAAGAAGGCGGCACGCTAAAGAGAGGGAAAGACAGCCAATGGGCACTGTTTCTTTTCTAACCTTGACAACGTGGCCCCTTCCCCTCCACTCCACCTACCCACCCAAGCCGAGACATCGAGGGGTTACAAGCAGCTGCCAACCTACAGAATCTTCCCGCCATAATTGACCTTGGGGGGTATGTGCCGATTCAGTCCCCCGTTCCCCCCCCACCCAACACAGGGAGGACACGAGCAGCGTTCCTATAGAGACATGCCGGTGTGAAACATGGATAAAGCATCACGAAGCCTGCTCCAGATCAAGCCACGAGCAACGACAGTGGAGATCAGCTAGTAACTTCTTCATAAATGAACAGTTTCTGTCTCCTCTCATTGCGGTCTGGGGAATGGTGACAGAACGCCCAGAAGCTATATTGAACTGGCTGGGCTCTAACTAGTTTTCCACCCTGATGTGTTGTGTGTGTGTGTGTGTGTGTGTGTTTTTTTCCTGCACAGCAGTGAGGAATTCATAAAAGCAAAAAAGAAATTATAGGTCACTGTTAAAATGTCTTTTAAAGTGGAGTTAGCATTTCCATGGAAAGCGATGACGTTAATTGTTTCATTGGAGAGATTTAACCTGGTTCTGACCCAGTTGTTTAATGTTTAAGGTTATTGTTATTGACGAGCTTGAGTTAAAATCATGAACCAACATCAGGAGATCACTGAGGTATCATTAACTTGACGACAGCGCATTAGGAGCCAGCGGCTTTAAAGCCTCAATGTTTTGGTAATTGAAAAGATATTGAGATATTTGAGAGCAGTCAGCTCGATTCTGCCAAGTCTCTCAGGCAGGTTTCCGGGCCTGTGGGGAACCACAGGAGACCCCTACAGATTGGCAATTTTGGGGGGTGGGGGGGGGGGGGAAAGGATTCGAAAGGCCAACTAGGCCCCAAAGAGGCTAACTCTGAGACAAATGCAGAAAATCATTCCAATGCGACAAACTGAAGCCAAACACGTCGCAGCTGCTTTTCAGACTGTGGGGAGCTCCCTCCCCTCATGTTACATACATAAGAAATAGGAGCAGGAGTCGGCCATTCGGCCCCTCGAGCCCGCTCCGCCATTCACTCAGATCGTGGCTGATCTGATCTTGGCCTCAGCCCCACTCCCCCGCCCAGTCCCCATAACCCTCGACTCCCTTATTGTTCTAAAATCTGTCTACCTCCGCCTTAAAAATATTCGATGACCCATCCGCCACAGCTCTCTGGGACAGCGAATTGCAAAGATTCACGAGCCTCTGAGAGAAGAAATTCCTCCTCATCTCCGCTTTCAATGGGCTGACTAAGTTCTGCTGACCATTGACTAGCAAGGCAAGTGTCGGGAGACCTCCTGTCTCTCGCGTCCAGCAGTGACGGACGGCCCAATGAACCAGGCGCCATCCTGCTTACTCTCCTCGTCTCCTTGGGTTGCCAACCCTGCAGAATTGCCCCCCACCACCGTCTCCCAATTCCCCCTCCCAGCCACGCACCATCCCGACTTGGAAATATATCGGCCGTCTCTTCATCGTCGCTGGGTCAAAATATTGGAACCCCCTCCCTAACAGCACTGTGGGAGCACCTTCACCGCACGGACTGCAGCGGTTCAAGAATTAAGGTGATTGGCAAAAGAACCAGAGACGACATCAAGAAAGAAACTTTTTTACGCAGCGCGTGGTTAGGATCGGAACGGGTGGTGGAGGCAGACTCAATCGTGGCTTTCAAAAGGGAGTTGGATAGTACCTGAAGGAAAATATAGATGGGGAGTGTGCCTAGCTGTGAGGGGCTCTTGCAGAGAGCCGGCACGGGCCGAATGGCCTCCTTCTGTGCCGTAACCATTCTAGGATTCTCTCCGATGGAACAGTTTGGACGGATACACTTTGCACCGCTTAATTCCCACATCTGGTCAACATCTGCTGATCGCAATGATATGACTGATGGTTTCGGAGTCCTGCCACCTTGGATAACGAGGGCCTGAGGCGCAGTTGCCACGGAGATGACCGCGGAGAACATTTTAAATTTCAAAACTTCTTTAGTTTAAAAAGATTATTACTTAGGAAAAAAAAATATATATGTCTGCAAAGAAACATTTCAACAATATAACAGGCCAATTCATCCTTTCTGGTTCTTTCCATCCAAGCCTGGCTAAAGAGTTCCCATTGAATGGCTGGATTCCTGACATTCTCGTGGATTAAAGGATTTGTCAACTCCGGAGGTTTGGTTTCTGTGTGTGAGCCGACTTACACAGACCTCTTCAAACAGCAGCTCCTCACCCACGCCAGTCTCGTGAGGTTTGCCCTCTTTATGTCGCCAAGTAAAGTCCACGGTACCGAGAACAGCATAAAAACTGAGCACACGGTGTCAGCCGTGGCTCAGTGGGCAGCACCCTCGCCTCTCGGTCAGAAGGTCGTGGGTTCAAGTCCCACTCCAGAAACCTGAGCACAAAAAAATCCAGGCTGACACTCCCAGTGCAGCACCGAGGGAGCGCCGCACTGTCGGAGGGGCAGTGCTGAGGGAGCGCCGCACTGTCGGAGGGGCAGTGCTGAGGGAGCGCCGCACTGTCGGAGGGGCAGTGCTGAGGGAGCGCCGCACTGTCGGAGGGGCAGTGCTGAGAGAGTGCTGCACTGTTGGAGGGGCAGTACTGAGGGAGTGCTGCACTGTCGGAGGCGCCGTCTTTCAAAATGAGACGTCAAACCGAGGCCCCGTCTGCCCCCTCGGGTGGGCGTAAAAGATCCCACGGCACTATTTCGAAGACGAGCAGGGGGAGTTCTCCCCGGTGTCCTGGCCCAATATCGATCCCTTAACCGACGTCACCAAAACAGGTTAACCGGTTGTTGCTGTTTGCGGGAGCTTGCTGTGCGTAAATTGGCTACGGCTCGTCCTACATTACCCCTGAGGTACGTGAAAGGCACTGCCATGCCAGGCGGTACACGCTGAGCCGGCCGGCAGTCGCGGTTACAGTTTTCTTGTCTGTGGACATTCTAAGAAACAATTGCATTTATATAGCGCCTTTCACGACCACCAGACGTCCCATAGCACTTTGCAGCCAATTAAGTTCTTTTGGAGTGTAGCCACTGTTGTACTGTAGGCAGGCAATTGATAATAAGATTATCTGTTTTTGTGATGTTGATTGAGGGATAAACATTGGCCCCAGGACCAGGGATAACCCCCCTGCTCTTCTTCGAAATAGTGCCGTGGGATCTTTTACGTCCACCTGAGAGGGCAGACGGGGCCTCGGTTTAAGGTCTCAGCTGACAAGAACATAAGAATTAGGAGCAGGAGTAGGCCATACGACCCCTCGAGCCTGCTCCGCCATTCAATATGATCATGGCTGATCTGATCTTAGCCTCAACTCCACTTCCCTGCCCGCTCCCCATAATCCTCGGCTCCCTTATAGTTCAAGAATTGTCCAGATCTCAGCCTCGCTTGAGAAGGAAACAATAACTGCAAGGTTGTAAATTATTATTTTATTAGCTTGAAAGCCGCACCTGGCATCTGGCCCTCGCCGAGCATTTGCTTGGCTGCCCTTAGGTTTTGCCGTCATTCCAAAAGAAACAGGGTGGCTCGAGGATAGAACAAGGGAAAGCCTCCCTCGGGAATGCTTTACAGAACTGGCAAAAGAATTGCCCTCGGGGAGCGAGGGGCTGTGGCCAGTGTTTCCGAGCTGTTATCGGACAGCATTCGATTAACTTCTTTGCATACAGAGGTGCAGCGTCCAAAATCCCGAGTTCCGGACTCCGGACTCCGGACCGATTGGTGGCAGGGTTGTCCGGAATCCGTAAAATGTTCCGGAATCCGGACCCGCCAACCTCGGTCCCGCCACTGTCCGACCTCGGGTCCCGCCTCACCGCCCCTCACCGCCGCTGCCCTTACCTCGAGGCCTCGTCCCTGGCCCGCCCGAACACTACCTCACTTCCTCCGCGACAGGGCTGCCCGAACACTTCCTCTGCGACGGGGCCCCTCCCGACCACCTCCTCCGCGACGGGGCCCCTCCCGACCACCTCCTCCGCGACAGGGCTGCCCTAACACCCCCTCCGCGACCGGGCTGCCCGGACACCTCCTCCGCGACAGGGCTGCCCGAACACCACCTCCGCGACAGGGCTGCCCGAATACTTCCTCCGCGACAGGGCTGCCCGAACACCACCGCCGCGACAGGGCTGCCCGAACACCACCTCTGCGACAGGGCTGCCCGAACACCTCCTCCGTGACGGGGTTGCCCGAACACCACCTCCGCGACAGGGCTGCCCGAACACCACCTCCGTGACGGGGTTGCCCGAACACCACCTCCGCGACAGGGCTGCCCGAACACCTCCTCCGTAACGGGGCTGCCCGAACACCACCTCTGCGATGGGGCTGCACGAACCCTTCCTCCCTGACGGGGCCTCTCCCGAACACCTCCTCCGCAACGGGGCCCCTCCTGAACACCACCTCCGCGACAGGGCAGCCCGAACATCACCTCTGTGATAGGACTGCCCGAACACTTCCTCCGTGACGGGGCCACTCCTGAGCACCCCCCCCCCCCCCCCCCTTTTTGTGACGTTCCAAAATCCGGAAATACCCGAACCTGGGCTTGGGTGTTTCCGGATTCGTGACGTAAGAAAGTCCGGAAAAACGCGGAATCCGGAACGGCCTCGGTCCCGAGGGTTCCAGATTCTCGACGCTGCACCTGTAGTTCTCATTTTTTTTAAATTCATTCATGGGATGTGGGCATCCCTGGCAAGGCATTTATTGCTCTCGGGAATTTCGGATGAGACGTTAAACCAAGGCCCTGTCTGCTCTCCCAGCTGGATGTAAAAGATCCCATGGCATTAATTTGAAGAAGTGCAGGGGAGTTATCCCCAGTGTCCTGGGCCAATATTCATCCCTCAATCTACATAACAAAAACAGATTATCTGGGTCATTATCACATTGCTGTGTGTGGGAGCTTGCTGTGTGCAAATTGGCTGCCGCGTTTCCCACATTACAACAGTGACTACACTTCAAAAATACTTCATTGGCTGTAAAGCGCTTTGAGATGTCCGGTGGTCGTGAAAGGCGCTATAGAAATGCAAGTCTTTCTTTCTTTGAGAAGGTGAGCCGCCGCCTTAAATACAACTGGGTGTCTCGCTGGACCATTTCAGAGGGCAGTTAAGAGTCAACCACATTGCTGTGGGTCTGGAGTCACATATAGGCCAGACCTGGTTAGGGCGGCAGATTTCCTTCCCTGAAGGTCATTCATGAACCAGATGGGGTTTTTACAACAGCCCAGTAGTTTAAGGTCACCATTACCGACACTAGCCTTTTATTACAGATTTATTTTGAATTGAATTTAAATTCCCCAGCCTCCCGTGGTAGGAATTGAACTCCCGTCTCAGGATCATTACTCCAGGCCTCTAGATTACTAGGCCAGCTACATAACCACTATGCTACTGTTCCCGAAACAGTATAATTTTTTTTTTTACATTAGTTTGGAATAAAACTATTCTTCCGTGTCATTGCCCTGACAACTGCAACCTCAGTCCCGTCATTTTCCAAGATGGTGGGACTGCACACCGCTGAAAGCATCCATCATTCATATCATTGTGATCTGCTGATATTGTCCAACTGTGGATTCTAAAGTGGGGCAAGTCAGTATTGAGGCTGGTGGGAAATGTCCCCATTTTAAGAAGTCATTTTGGTTGAATTTAACCTGTAAGACTTTTTCTGCGCACAGTAAGACTCAGGAAGCCGACGAGAGGACAAGGTACACTTACTGTATCGAGGCAGGGATTTTTACTCCCGCGGCATTGTAAGACCCCTTTGGATAGAGTTGGACATTGTCTTTGTTTGGAGGCGTGTATTCGTGTGCGTGCGGGGTGGGGAGAGGTATGCTGAGAACTTGCTCTGAAATTTTGGACGTATTAGCGCATCATCATTCTTTCCCATTGCAACTTGGCAATAACCAAGACGGTGCAACTTGACGGTGGGGCCTGTGAATGTGGTGCCCCTCGGCCTTGCTGGGAACCACCTGTACTGTGGCATGCGGACAAGGCTGGCATCGCCGCATTGATTCCCCATCTCTAGCTGCCCTAAGGTCAGCCTCCATTCCCCCAATTCCCAGCTCCTCCCTCCCCCCCAATTCCCAGCTCTCCCTCCCTTCCCCCCTAACTCCTAGCTCCCATCCCCCCCAATTCCCAGTCCCCCCTAATTCCCAGCTCCCATCCTCCCCCAATTCCCAGTTCTCCCCCTTCCGCCCAATTCCTAGCCCCCATCCTCCCCCAATACCCAGCTCCCGTCTCCCCCCCCACCCCCCCAATTCCTAGCTCCTCCCCCCCAATTCCCAGCTCCCGTTCCTCCCCCCCCCCCCTAATTCCCAGCTCCAACTCCCAACCCCCAATGCCAAGTACCCGCCCCCCTCAATTCCTGTCCTCCGCACCCCAATTCCCAGCTCTCACTCCCCCTCCCTCCCCATTCTCAGCTCCCAGTTCCCAGACCCAGCCTGGGGGCCCAACCTCCTTTCGTGACTTCCGGGTGTGCCACCTGCTTCGGTCCCCCCCCCCCCCCCCCCAGGAAACCAGCCCCCTCCCACACCGATCCCAGCGTGAGGTAAAATCGACCCAGTGTTTGCTGTGACGAGGTACATCCTGTCGTTAACCACAGCTGGTGAAGGAGATGTGCAGATTGACAGGTTCTGATTCCTAGTTCCGCGTCAGGAAAGACAAAGTGTGAAATTACTTTTTGTTACACTTTCGGCACTTTGAAATGTGATGATCCAGACCTTTTATACACAGATACAGATACGAAGGGAGATGTTCTTTCTCTCTCTCTCGCTCTCACTCTCTCTCGGGATGTGATTCATTTTGACAGCGATTAAGCAGCTCTGAGAAGCATTGGAAAGGCTAACAATTAATTTTTGCACCTGAAAAATTTATAAATTGAGTGGGAGAGTGGATCCTGTGCTTCATACACCCAAAGTGCAGTGTGTGAGTCTGTGTGAGTCTGTGTGAGTCTGTGTGTGTGTGTGTGTGTGTGTGTGTGTGTGTGAGTCTGTCTGTGTGTGTGTGTGTCTGCCTGTGTGTGTGTGTGTCTGCCTGTGTGTGTGTATCTGTCTGTGTGTGTGTGTGAGAGTCTGTATGTGTGTGAGTCTGTCTGTGTGTGTGTGTGTCTGTCTGTGTGTGTGTGTGTCTGCCTGTGTGTGTGTGTGTCTGCCTGTGTGTGTGTGAGAGTCTGTATGTGAGTGAGTCTGTCTGTGTGTGTGAGTCTGTCTGTGTGTGTGAGTCTGTGTGTGAACATAGGAGCAGGAGTCGGCCGTTTGACCCCTCGAGCCTGCTCTGTCATTCAATAAGATCATGGCTGATCTGATCATGGGCTCAGCTCCACTTCCCCGCCCGCTCCCCTTAACCCTTTATTCCCTTATCGTTCAAAAATCTGTCTATCTCCACGTTAAATATATTCAATGACCCAGCCTCCACAGCTCTCTGGGGCAGAGAATTCCACAGATTTGCAACCCTCAGAGAAGAAATTTCTCATCTCCGTTTTAAATGGGCGACCTCTTATTGTGAGACTATGTCCCCTAGTTTTAGTTTCCCCTATGAGTGGAAATATCCTCTCTGCATCCACCTTGTCGAGCCCCCTCATTATCTTATATGTTTCGATAAGATCACCTCTCATTCTTCTGAACTCCAATGAGTATAGGCCCAACCTACTCAACCAATCTTCATAAGTCAACCCCCTCATCTCCGAATCAACCTAGTGAACCTTCTCTGAACAGCCTCCAGTGCAAGTATATCCTTCCTTAAATACGGAGACCAAAACTGTACGCAGTACTCCAGGTGTGGCCTCACCAATACCCTGTACAGTTGTAGCAGGACTTCTCTGCTTTTATACTCTATCCCCCTTGCAATAAAGGCCAACATTCCATTTGCCTTCCTGATTACTTGCTGTATCTGCACACTAACTTTTTGTGTTTCATGTACAAGGACCCCCAGGTCCCTCTGTACTGCAGCACTTTGCAATTTTTCTCCATTTAAATTATAATTTGCTTTTCTATTATTTCTGCCAAAGTGGATAACCAACCTCACATTTTCCCACATTATACTCCATCTGCCAAATTTTTGCCCACTCACTTAGCCTGTCTCTATCCCTTTGCAGATTTTGTGTGTCCTCCTCACAATTTGCTTTCCCACCCATCTTTGTATCATCAGCAAACTTGGCTACATTACACTCGGTCCCTTCATCCAAGTCATTAATATAGATTGTAAATAGTTGAGGCCCCAGCACTGATCCCTGCGGCACCCCACTAGTTACTGTTTGCCAACCGGAAAATGACCCTCTGTTTTCTGTTAGCTAACTAATATATTACCCCCAACCCTGTGAACTTTTATCTTGTGCAGTAACCTCTTATGTGGCACCTTATTGAATGCCTTCTGGAAATCCAAATACACCACATCCACTGGTTCCCCCTTTATCCACCCTGCTCGTTACATCCTCAGAGAACTCCAGCAAATTTGTCAAACATGATTTCCCTTTCATAAAACCATACTTGATTGAATCATACGTTTCCAAATGTCCCACTATTGCTTCCTTAATAATGGACTCCAGCATTTTCCCAACCACAGATGTTAGGCTAACTGGTCTGTCTGTGTCTCGGTCTGTCTGTGTGTGTCTGTCTGTCTGTCTGTATGTGTGTGTCTGTCTGTGTGTGTGCACACGGTGGGTTGTAGGGCTGGAAGAAAAAGAACGACTTGCATTTATATAGGCATTTCATGACCACCGGATGTCCCAAAGCACTTTACAGCCAATGTAGGAAACGCAGCAACCAATCTGTGCACAGCAAGCTCCAACAAACAGCAATGTGATAATGACCAGATAATCTGTGATTGAGGGATAAATATTGGCCAGGACACTCCCCTGTTGTTCTTCGAAATATTGCCACAGGATCTTTTATGTCCACCTGAGAGAGCAGACGGGGCCTCGATTTAACGTCTCATCTGAAAGACGGCACCTCCGACAGTGCGGCACTCCCTCAGCACTGCGCTGGGAGTGTCAGCCTAGATTTTTGTGCTCCAGTCCCTGGAGTGGGACTTGAACCCACGACCTTCTGACTCAGAGGCGAGAGTGTTGCCCACTGAGCCACGGCTGACACTGGAGGTTACAGAGATAGGGAGGGGGTGGGGCCACGGAGGGATTTGAAACGCAAGGATGAGAATTTTAAAATCTTAACGGCTGAGAGGTCTGGAAGCGGGACATTTGCCTTGATGTGATGGACTAGAGAATAGTGCCCATTATCGGAGGGGGGAAGGGGGAGAGAAGAAGGACCTCAAAGGGTGAGAAAAAAAGGTGGAGGTAAGTGGACCCTTTGGAAAGTGAGACTCCTTCAATTGGAGGCTAAGGCGAGACCAATAAAACGCCAGAGGGTTATGAGTTAAATTCCCCCACCGCCCTTTTCCGTCTAAATTGCTGTGAAAGGCGTGCGATGGTGTTTTAATCACTTCTGAGGGTTGGAAGTTGGCCATTGTGACCACGGCTCCTTTATGTTGGTGCGTTCCCAGATACAGCTCACAAACAGCTCAGCTGTCCGCGTGCATCGAGCTCAACCTCCCGGCAACAGATGGTACACTGTCACTGCTATTGTCAGGACACTAAATTAGACCTTTTTGTTTGAATCCAGCGGAAGACAGCAATGTTTGAGGAGTAGAAGTTAATCCACAATACATGGTGGCAGATTACACGTCAAACAGGCTTGTGGGCCGCTGGCACCAAGTAGCGGAGCCCTGCTCCCCCCTCCCCAGCGGGCTCAGGGAATTGAGGGGTGGGAGGTGTTGTGGGCGATGAGCCTGATTGCCCAGACGTTGGGTGTTCTCAGTGTGGGGCTTTGGCCATGAGTCTCCCCGCCCCCACCCTCCCATCCCCGCCTCACTTCACTCTTTCTACCGCTGAACGTCCCTCTTCCTCTCCGTACAGCAGTGGGTGCGTCAATGTCCTTCTGCTCCCGTGGGCCTCCCCTACAGGCGACAGTGAGGAAAAGCTAACGGTCACCATCTCAATGGGGGGGGGAGGGGGGGAAGAGAGAGAGGGGATAGGATTGGAAGTGAAGGAAGAATGGGAATGGTGACGGGAGGGAGGGAGCCGGGACGGGTTGGGGAGAAAGATGGAGGTAGTGGGGACGAGAGAGGGAGGGAGCGTGGACGGGAGGGAGGGAGGGAAGGAGTTGGGACGGGAGGGAGAGCAGGAGTGAGCAGAGAGAGGGAGTATTTAGCTATCTGGCTGGGAGGTGACACCTAACCTGAGGAAGATCTATGACAGGACAAGAATTTCAACCGAGAGAGAGTTCTCCAGGTGGGACATTGTTGGTGGGATGGTTGTCTGTGGGGCATTGACCTGGGGGTCTGTGTGTCTGTGGGGCATTGACCTGGGGACCTGTGTGTCTGTGGGGCATTGATCTGGGGGTCTGCGTGTCTGTGGGGCATTGACCTGGGGTCTGTGTGTCTGTGGGGCATTGACCTGGGGGTCTGTGTATCTGTGGGGCATTGACCTGGGGGTCTGTGTATCTGTGGGGCATTGACCTGGGGGTCTGTGTATCTGTGGGGCATTGACCTGGGGGTCTGTGTATCTGTGGGGCATTGACCTGGGGGTCTGTCTGTCTGTGGGGCATTGACCTGGGGGTCTGTGTGTCTGTGGGGCATTGACCTGGGGGTCTGTGTATCTCTGGGGCATTGACCTGGGGGTCTGTCTGTCTGTGGGGCATTGACCTGGGGGTCTGTATGTCTGTGGGGCATTGACCTGGGGTCTGTGTGTCTGTGGGGCATTGACCTGGGGTCTGTGTGTCTGTGGGGCATTGACCTGGGGGTCTGTGTGTCTGTGGGGCAGAGACTGGGGTGTGGGGGAGTGGCCAGTTGCCAGTTGCCAGTCTGTGAAGGGGCATTATCCATGCACCATTCTGAGCCCACTTTGTGTTGGGGATGGAGGCTTTTGTGCCCTTAGTGTCAGAAGAGAAAAGGCCACACAGGGAAGCAGGCAATGACACTGCTGCACTGCGTTCCCTGTGGTCAGTAACCCGATAGCCCAGTGTAAGCTGTAGTTTAACCTCAGTGAGCCTTTGTTGCATATGTTGGAGGCACTGTGGCCAGGAGAGGAAGTTTCCCATGAAAGAGCGACAAATTTGATGATGTAACAAATTCGGAGCTCTGTGGCGGGGGGTGTAATTATCACAGGAACCTCTGCACCAGTAACCTGCGACTCTGTCAGACTCCGCGTCGCCCTCCTCCTCTGGGGCCAGCATTTCCCACCGCTAAGGGCGGGACCGTGAATTATTCACTGATGGCAATGTCGGAGATGACACAACCAGCCTTTTTCTGTGGAAAAAAAAACAGGTTCTGGATTTGTTACATAGAAACATAGAAAATAAGTTCAGGAGTAGGCCATTCGGCCCTTCGAGCCTGCACCACCATTCAATTAGATCATGGCTGATCATTCCCTCAGTACCCCTTTCCTGCTTTCTCTCCATACCCCTTGATCCCCTTAGCCGTAAGGGCCATATCTAAATCCCTTCTGAATATATCCAATGAACTGGCACCAACAACTCTCTGCGGCAGGGAATTCCACAGGTTAACAACTCTGAGTGAAGAAGTTTCTCCTCAACTCAGTCCTAAATGGCCTGCCCCTTATCCTAAGTCTATGTCCCCTGGTTCTGGACCTCCCCAACATCGGGAACATTCTTCCCGCATCTAACTTGTCCAGTCCCGTCAGAACCTTATACGTTTCTATGAGATCCCCTCTCATCCTTCTAAACCCCAGTGAATAAAGGCCCAGTTGATCCAGTCTCTCCTCATATGACAGTCCAGCCATCCCTGGAATTAATCTGGTGAACCTTCGCTGCACTCCCTCAATAGCAAGAACATCCTTCCTCAGATTAGAAGACCAAATCTGAACACAATATTCCAGGTGAGGCCTCACTAAAGGCCCTGTACAACTGCAGTAAGGCCTCCCTGCTCCGATACTCAAATCCCCTAGCTATGAAGGCCAACATACCATTTGCCGCCTTCATCACCTGTTGTATCTGCATGCCAACCTTCAATGACTGATGAACCATGACACCCAGGTCTCATTGCACCTCCCCTTTTCCTAATCTGCCGCCATTCAGATAATATTCTGCCTTCGTGTTTTTGCCCCCAAAATGGATAACCTCACATTTATCCACATTATATTGCATCTGCCATGTATTTGCCCACTCACCTAACCTGTCCACATCACCCTGCAGCCTCTTAGTGACCCCCTCACAGCTCACACCGCCACCCAGTTTAGTGTCATCCGCAAACTTGGAGATATTACACTTAATTCCTTCATCCAAATCGTTAATGTATGTTGTAAAGAGCTGGGGTCCCAGCACTGAGCCCTGCGGCACTCCACTAGTCACTGCCTGCCATTCTGAAAAGGACCCATTTATCCCGACTCTCTGCTTCCTGTCTGACAACCAGTTCTCTATTCACGTCAGTATATTACCCCCAATACCATGCGCTTTGATTTTGCACACCAATCTCTTGTGCGGGATATTGTCAAAAGCCTTTTGAAAGTCCAAATATACCACATCCACTGGTTCTCCCTTGTCCACTCTGCTAGTTACATCCTCAAAAAATTCCAGAAGATTCGTCAAGCATGATTTCCCTTTCATAAATCCATGTTGACTTGGACCGATCCTGTCACTGCTTTCCAAATGCACTGTTATTTCATCCTTAATGATTGATTCCAACATTTTCCCCACTACTGATGTCAGGCTAACCAGTCTATAATTACCCGTTTTCTCTCTCCCTCCTTTTTTAAAAAGTGGTGTTACATTAGCTACCCTCCAGTCCATAGGAACTGATCCAGAGTCGATAGACTGTTGGAAAATGATCACCAATGCATCCACTATTTCTAGGGCCACTTCCTTAAGTACTCTGGGATGCAGACTATCAGGCCCCGGGGATTTATCAGCCTTCAGTCCCATCAATTTCCCTAACACAATTTCCCACCTAATAAGGATATCCCTCAGTTTCTCCTTCTCACCAGACGCACTGTCCCCTAGTACATTCGGAAGGTTATTTGTGTCTTCCTTCATGAACACAGAACCGAAGTATTTGTTCAATTGGTCTACTATTGTCAATTCAACTGAATCCGACTGCAAGGGACCGACGTTTGTCTTCACTAATCTTTTTCTCTTCACATATTTATAGAAGCTTTTGCAGTCAGTTTTTATGTTCCCTGCAAGCTTCCTCTCGTACTCTATTTTCCCCCTCTTAATTAAATCCTTAGTCCTCCTCTGTTGAATTCTAAATTTCTCCCAGTCCTCAGGTTTGTTACTTTTTCTGGCCAATTTATATGCCTCTTCCTTCGTTTAAACACTATCCTTAAGGAGAGAGACTGGGGGAGAGAGAGACTCTGGGGGGAGAGAAAGGCTGGTTGGTTGGGGGGATCGGAGGGAGAGAGGGAACTCGGGGAAGATGGATCAGGTTGCTTTGTACCATTTTGTCTATTTGTCCTAAAAATATTGGAGAGTGTGGGGGGGGGGGGGGCGGGGGCGGGACTGTTCGGCCGACAGCCAAGAATCATCCAATCGGGGTAAGCGAAAGGGTCTGTTCGCTTTCCCATTGGCTGTGGGAATGCTGGACGTGTTGGGCGACCAATGACGGGAGAGTGTGTGTGAGTATGGGGGGCGGGGTTACCAATCACATGGTAAACCCCACTCCCTCGGAATGTCTCCCAACTAGAATTGGTGAAACCTCCCTCCCTACTCTTCATATGAGGCTCACCCGCCTCTCAAGTGCAGGATGCACCTGTCGGACGTGTCTGCTGTAATGGAGAGCAAAGCGTGTGCTGCAACCCCTTCCCTCCCCCCGCACCACACCATGGCTTGCTTCGGGGGGGCTGGAGAACGCTGGGGGGTGGGGGGGGGTGCTGGAGAACGCTGGGGGGTGGGGGGGGGAGGCTGGAGAACGCTGGGGGGTGGGGGGGTGCTGGAGAACGCTGGGGGGTGGGGGGGGGTGCTGGAGAACGCTGGGGGGTGGGGGGGGGAGGCTGGAGAACGCTGGGGGGTGGGGGGGTGCTGGAGAACGCTGGGGGGTGGGGGGGGTTGCTGGAGAACGGTGGGGGGGGAGGCTGGAGAACGCTGGGGGGTGGGGGGGTGCTGGAGAACGCTGGGGGGTGGGGGGGGGGTTGCTGGAGAACGCTGGGGGGTGGGGGGAGAGAAAGGAAGAATTGATCTGAGCATGAAGCATAGTAAGCGAAGCCTCGCAGTGCAGGTAGATGAGGGTTATCTATGGCTCAGTGGGCAGCACCCTCGCCCCTGAGCTAGAAGGTTGTGAGGTCAAGTCCCACTCCGGGGACTTGAGCACAAAAATCCAGGCTGACACTCCCAGTGCAGTGCTGAGGGAGTGCCGCACTGTCGGAGGTGCCGTCTTTCGGATGAGACGTTAAACCGAGGTCCTGTCTGCTCTCTCAGGTGGACATAAAAGATTCCATGGCCACTATTTTGAAGAAGAACAGGGGAGTTATCCCCGGTGTCCTGGACCAATAGTTATTAGCTTCTGCCCAGGAATTCTGAGCACGGGCGAATGGGAAACTCCCGGAAAGGGGTAGGTTGCTGTGTTAATCTGTTTTTAATTTGCTCCCTCATTCTCCTGTGTATGTGTGTGGTGGTGGTGGTGGGTGGGGGGGAGGGCGGGGTTATGACCTATTTTCTCCACACCTTCCCTTTCCCCTTCCTTCACTCCCAGTCCGGTCAGGAGCTGGGAGCCATCGCCTCAGCCAACTGATGCTGGAGTTCCTGCATCAGAGCCATCAGAGTGTAACAGCAAAGGATGTACAACACTCACTGGTGCCCGTCTCAATACAGATTAACATTTCCTGATACAGGGGCCAGATGGCTAGTGCAGGCTGCCTGTCCCATTCACTTAGCATGACATCGTGCCTGCCGCTGGATTCTGCTTATATTTCAGTTTTCAGCTCCTGGTACATTGTGAGCAACGCGCTGTGCTCGGGAGCTTTGAAGCGGAGGTTCAGCGAGATGCCCGACCCTTCCCGCACCACCGCCAACGGCGGGACGTGGGGCCCAGCGAAAGGCCTGCAAGGGGGCGCACAAAGCCCAATTGTATCCGGTGCCTCCGACAGAACCTCCTCGGCCAGGCCAAGCGGTCAGCCGCCATCTTGGGTTCCAGATCTCCAATCCGGCAACTAACTGGATTTTTAGAGCATTGAGCCTGTCAGCTGTGGCTCAGTGAGTAGCACAGTCGGAAGTTTGTGGGTTCAAGTCCCACTCCGGGGACTTGGGCACATAAATCCAGGCTGACACTCCCAGTGCAGTGCTGAGGGAGTGCTGCACTGTCAGAGGTGCCGTCTTTCGGATGAGACGTTAAACCGAGGCCCTGTCTGCTCTCTCAGGTGGACGTAAAAGATCTCATGGTCACTATTTCGAAGAAGAGCAGGGGGAGTTATCCTCGGTGTCCTGGGGCCAATATTTATCCCTCAATCAACATCACAAACAGGTTATCTGGTCATTATCACATTGCTGTCTGTGGGAGCTTGCTGTGCGCAATTTGGCTGCCGTGTTTCCAACATTACAACAGTGACTGCACTCCAAAAGTACTTCATTGGCTGTAAAGAGCTTTGAGACGTCCGGTGGTCGTGAAAGGTGCTATATAAATGCAAGTCTTTTTAAGTTTTTCTTTCATTCTCGGGATGTGGGCGCCGTTGGCAAGGCTGGCATTTATTGCCAAGTCTCCAGTTACCCCGGGGTTTGATGCAGCTGAGTGGCTTGCTGGGCCACGTCGCAGGCCACCATGGCCTTGTTTATTCGAGAATCTACAGCATTGTCCAGACCCGGGATCGTTTCCTGTTCTGAATAAACCCAGCCCACCTCCCGCCAGTGGCACTCTGAGCTCAACAGGCCGAGACCCCCAGTCCCATTACTGGCCTCGGCTGCGTCGAGTGAAGAGAAAGAGAGCAAGAGAGAGAGAGAGAGAGAGAGAAGGGCCAGAGTTGGCCTTCAGTGCCCCAGGGTATGGGGGAGGGAGGGAGAGAAGCGGGAATCAGCTGGAGTTCCCAATCCTGGCCGTTGACCCTCTGTCGGGAAGAAGTAATGGGGTCAGCTGCGATGGCCCCCGTGGTCAAATAGCAGGCTGGCGTTGAGTGTCGCAGCTTACAAGTGCAGAGTGGCCAATTGCGCATGTAGAGGAGCCTATGGGACTGCAGCCAGTGAACGTCAATGTCTTCAAGGGGCGGGAGGATGAGGGCAGTGTAGAGGGAAATTGTGGGGTTCAGGAGTTAAAGAGAATACTTTAAAAAAAAAATGACCAGACATCGGGCAAAGAGGATATAGCTGAGGTAATGCGGTGCTGGTATAATTTACTGAGGCCTTGTTGATCTTGATTCCTCCCTCTCCTCCCCCTTTCCACTACATTTCCTCTCTCTCTGTCTCTCTCACACACACAGGCACACACTCACTCACTCACTGGCCCCCACTCTGTCACATTTATACATCCTTTCACTTACACACTCACACTTTTATACGTACAGCCGTGCACACACATGTGCACTCCCCTCTCACACGTACAGTCGTGCACACACACGTGCACTCCCCTCTCACACGTACAGTCGTGCGCACACACGCGCACTCCCCTCTCACACGTAGTCGTGCGCACACACGCTCACTCACCCTCTCACACGTACAGTCGTGCGCACACACGCGCACTCACCCTCTCACACGTACAGTCGTGCGCACACACGCGCACTCACCCTCTCACACGTACAGTCGTGCGCACACACACAGCCTCTCTGTTCCACAGCCGCTCAGGCTTGCAGTCATTTTTCAGCCTGTTTAATGGATGGCTGGATCTCCGCACTGCCCCTCACTGACACTGTCTGGGTCACACCAAGGTTACGCAGTCCGTCTCCTGCTAAACACCGGTTTGGCCAGGAACCGTCCAGTCTGCATCGGGACTTCTGTAAATCACAGAAAAAAATAATAGTCTGTGTGCAAAGATCTCCCCCCACACCCCCCCCCCGACCGCAATTTAATCATTTATTTGTTCAGCGATTGGTTCCCAACTCTAACCGAAACCTTGGAGATTTTTCCCACAGTGATGGAATTAAATTTTTCAATGTGCCGATGTCATTTGAGTTGGTTTGTGCTGGTAGCAGAACGGGTGTAATGGAATTATGGGATGTGGGTTTGATTCCCCTCCCTTCTCCTCCCCTCCCCTCCTCTCCTCCCCTCCCCCCTCCCTTCTCCTCCCCCCCTTCCCCTCACCCCCTTCCCCTCACCCCCCCTTCCCCTCCCCTCCCTTCCCCCCTCTCTCCCTCCCCCTCTCTTTCTTTCCCTTCCCCTCTCTTTCTTTCCCTTCCCCCTCTCTTTCTTTCCCTTCTCCCTCTCTTTCCCTCCTCACCTTCCCCCCCCCCCCTTCTCCTTCCCTGTCTCTCCTCCTCTTTGCCCTCCCTCTCCCCCCTCCCCTCTCCCCCCTCCCCCCTCCCCTCCCCCATACTCTGTGCCCGTGTTCTCCCGCCCGGATGATGGGACCACCAGACAGCCTGGCGGCAGGGGGTGACTCATTTGCTACTTTGTCTGGAAGAGGGACTTTCATGACCCAGGCCATAAAATGCTGTGTTGCAGCAGCACTAACCCGTTCCATGCAGGGCGAGATTGGGACTGGCCTTGCCAGTGGGCTGCTCACTTCCCTGTGACTGGTTGAGTGTGAAGGATCCTTGGCGGGGGGGTGATTCAGTGACTGCACTATTGAGCAGTGCTGTTTTGCTGACGCTCACCAAGCAGCGTCCTGCTCAGAGTGTCGGCGATGGGTTTACGGGAGCAAACGGATCCGAAGAACTTTTTATTTTTACAGTGCCAACACTTTGAGCATCACTCTGCGGGGGGAGCGCGGGAACAGCTATTTATTTAAATTGAGTGGGGAGTGGGGGACGGGGGGCAGTGTGTGTTGGAGAGTGCGTACCCCACGGGGAGCAGTGCCACCATCTGATCGTCCAACCAGTTGGTCGTAGCGATCACTTGGACCACTGACCCCATTGATCATCACATCCTTCATTACAACAGAGACCGCAACTTCAAAAAGTCCTTCATTGGCTGTAAAGCGCTTTGGGCCATGGTGAAAGGCGCTATATAAATGCAACTTCTTTTGTTTTTTTTTTACCAGACTTGATTGTTTACTTTTTTTTTTAAATGCAAGGGATTGTTCAGCAATGTGGGCATCACCCGTGAATCGAGGGTGACCTTGGAGGTCTGTGGCATGAGGTCGCTGGAATAGCCCTGCAGCTGACCTTCCTCCCCTCTGCTAAAGGCAATGCCGGACGGGAGGCTGAAGCCCATCTCCCATGGGAATGGCTTTAATCCCCTCCTTTATTCACTGCCTTATCATTCTGCCCATATTAATTGGCCTCGAGCCCAGTGGAGCGAAGGTGTACCGTGACAACAACAACTTGTTTTGTGGGAGCTTGCTGTGCGCAAATTGGCTGCACCGTTTCCTACATTACAACAGTGACTGCACGCCAACAAATACTTCATTGGCCTGTAAAGCATCTTTGGGACGTCCGGCGGTCTTGCAAGGCTCACTTTCTTGCATGCAAGTGGCCACTTTTCACTTGTTTAGCTCGTCTGTTGAGCACGCTTCCTAAAGAGAGATGTCAGCGGGCTACTGGGCTGTAAAGGCATCATCTCTGTTGGGGGCCTCACGTCAGTTTTAGGCGGCTGCCGCAGCTGCCTGATAAATGACCTGATCCAATTTCAGGTGGGCCGTTTTTTCCCCCCCCCCCCCCCCCCAGTCGAAATTGGTCCCTTGAAATCGGTCCTCGTTGCAGCCGTTTTATGGGCGTAAAACCGGTGAGACATGGTCCTAGCTCGACCCCAGCGCCTAAATTGATTCCAGTCAGCCATGGGAGAGAGTGGTGTTGAGGCCAGAAGAGAACACGGCCCACGAAGCCGGTTAATTTCCAGTAATGCTCTGTTGATAACGACCCGTTTTGAAAACATAACCTAAGAGGTTAATCTCCATTCTGTCTCTCAGAAGCTGTAATGCGCCCTAAGTGTGTGCAGTTATAATTAACTGCGATTATGCAGCGTGCGGGTAAATGTGTAAAAGTGCTATGTTTAGCTCGTCTGTTGAGCACTTAGTGAAGCCTCGCTGTGGAGCTGGCCGATGGATCGGAGCCGAGAGCACACATTCCCGCTTGGCATTACTGGAAGCGCGGTGCGATCGTCAGTGGGGCCTTTGTTTGGCGGGGGCAGTGATTGCCAAACAACGTCCCCCTCCGAGGGAACCTGTCAGGACAATCTCGGCCGTGTTTTAAAGGGACCACATCCCCTTTTGTTGGCGTGCCCAGGTGCTCGGTCCCAATGTAAGCTCAAGTTGTGGGTTTAATTTCCTGTTTGCTATTTTTAGCTGACTGGCTAATGTGCTCTCATTAAATTCCCATCTCTGCTGTTTTGACACGGTTGTTAACCCATTTAAAACAAACACGTTGCCGGGGTGGTGTTAATACAGCACATGGCTGGAGGTAACCCACTGCTGTCCCACAAGGGGAGATGAGGTGGTAAGCCAGTTGTATCGTGATGGTGTCCCATTGAGCACAGCTCAAAGTGCCACTGGGAATACGTTCGTTTTTTTTTAAACAAGCAGATTTGCCCCGGCGTTGCTGATGTTGGAGGGTTCACTGATTTACAAGAACATGTGTCACACCGTGTGTTATAGAATGGTTACAGCACAGAAGGAGGCCATTCGGCCCATCGAACCTGCACTGGCTCTCTGCAAGAAGCGCTTCAGCTGGTTCCCGCTCCCCCTATTCTGCTAATAAAGTGTTTCTGCGTGTCACTTTATTGCACGCCTTTATCGCTTCCAGACTTAAGCTCTCTTGACACTTTCCCAGACTGGCCTCCCATCTTCCATGCTCCATAAACTTGAGCTCATTCCAAGCTCTGCTGCCCCGTGTCCTAACTCACACCGAGTCCCGCTCACCCACCACCCCCTGTGCTCGCTGCCCTGTGTCCTAACTCGCACCAAGTCCCGCTCACCCACCACCCCTGTGCTCACTGCCCGTGTCCTAACTCGCATCGAGTCCCGCTCACCCA